>NC_079509.1:24513782-24814987 GCF_030052815.1 Hevea brasiliensis | reverse complement strand
ATTACTTTAATTATAGCATTTCCAACTTAATCATTTGTTTGGAAGATTTTATGGTCATTCTATTTACTATTAAGGTCTCACTTTGCACATTATCCATTTAGCATGCATATATCATATAATTGCATACATTCCCATACATCTCATGCATTCATGGATAAGCAGTAAATATGGTATGATCATGGACTTTCTAAGGGATTCAATTACGAGCCACCAAGAATTGAATCGTGGCATTCCTAGGTGCATTTCATTCATTCATTTTACGAGTTGCTGAAGGAGTACATAATCAACACTTGATATTGAATTCCTCCCATGGTCCTACCAATGCTCTTGACCTCCTTGAACTTCTTGCAATCCAATATTACATAGTAATCCTTGGCATACCAAGGCGAATTTACAAGAACTTAAATAAATGAAATTACAACCCAAAAAATATTACAAACTTAATAATACATGCCCAAAATAAATTAAAATAAATTAATTAATTTACAATCCCAAAGAAACATAAAAGAAATAAATCCAATCATATTGGTCTTTTATAGTCCATGATCATCCATCATGCATATCACTATTTAACAATTAAATAAAACATACATACTTAAATTAAATTGAATATCTCATATTCAACTTAAAAATCCAGATTTGAATATGATTCAAATAAATTTAAAAATTCAGATTTGAATCTCATTCAAACAAATTTAAAAATTCAGATTTGAATCACATTCAAACAACTTCAAAAATTCAGATTTGAATCACATTCAAACATTTTTTAAAAAATCAGATTTGAATCACATTCAAATATTTTTTAAAAAATCAGATCTGAATTTTATTGAATCAATTTTAAAAAATCAAATTTAAATATGATTCAAACAACTTTAAAAATTCAGATTTGAATCACATTCAAACAACTTTTAAAATTCAGATTTGAATCACATTCAAACAATTTTTAAAATTCTGATTTCAATCATAATTTAATTGTGTGATTAAAACAACTAATTAAACACTTTAATTAGTCAAATAATAGGCCTTAGATCATACAACAATTGCAGAATTAAAAGCCAAACCTTGAACCACCCAAGGAACCATTGTTGCCGCCACCAATGGTGGCTTCACCATGTGTGCCGCCACACCTCATGATCCAACCAGCAATGAATCTCTTGATCTCATGATCAAACACACAATTAAATTATATAATCAACAATCTAAATGGCAAATATAGTGGCTCTGATACCAATTGAAGGAGCGGAAGCGTGAAAAACACAAGATTATACCATTGAATTCAAAAATTTTCACCTAGGGTCACATGCACCATGCAAGATTTATTTTTATCTATTTGATTTCAATGATAAACAACATATTAAAACTCTTTTAATATGTTTTGGATCTGTATTTGCCATTTAAGATTTTAAAATTAATCAGATTAATTTTAGAACCCTAGATTAAATCAAGAACGATTACACTAACCTCTTGATGTGCTGCAGAGTGTCTGCGCCTTTGAGATTCGTCTTCAGGACACCAGATGTTGTCCCTCTAGCTTGTCCACACCAAGAACACCTATGGCAGCCCTTGAACAGCCTCTAAAGCCTTTTCTATTAATTAGAAATTCAAGTTCTGCCTTTTAAGAGATTAGAGATGTAAACAGGACACTAGAAACAATTTCTAGCGTTCTTAATTCAAGAGATTGATGGCTAATCTCTTTGAATTGATGAGAGATGAAGAGAAATAGCTGGAGAGGCTCAAAGTGGCGTGACAATTGAGAGGAGAGGCTGCTGGTTATGTTTTCTTTTCATAACCACACTTAAATAGCTAGGTTAACACATTAAACCCTAGCCACATGTCACCTTTTGATTAGCTCTAGGTTTAAGTGACCCAATCACATTGTGCCAAGTGTCAAACCTATATTTAATCTTGATTTTAATCATCTTACATGATTAAAAAACATTTGACAAGCTTATGTGTTATGCCATGTGTCACCATCTCATAGTGCCACGTGTCACACTGCAAAATGACCAAAATGCCCCTGTGTCTTAATTTTGAGTTCTCAACCCAAAATAATTATTTTCTTCTTCTAATTAATTTATATCAAATATAAATTAATTAATTAATCTCTATTAATTAATTTCTCATCAATTAAATTCATATTTAAACACTTTAAATATAAATTTAACTTATATTATACATCCAATAATCTAGATTTGGTTTCAAGTTATGCTAGGGACTTTGCAATTTAATTGCAAACCAAACCTATTTAATTAATCAATTAAACTCTTTAATTAATTAATTAAATCATATTTAAATAGGTGATAACTTGTGTATGTGTGTGACTTACTAGGCTCATCACTAATTGGCAATGAGACATGATATCAACTCTTAATATCATCAGAACTCTTTCTTACCATAAATGATTTCTCTAAATCATTTTATGAACCTCATAGACCATGGTTAACACCAAGCATAGCATGCCATGGCCACATAATTAGTAATAAGGTTTACCTTAAATGAACCTATAATCATATGTTACCATGCACTAGAATCTCTACATTACAAAATCCCAACTCAAGCTGGAGTCATGGTTTATGTCAAACTCCATTTGCTATGAATATTATGTTCTCTTTTAATTCCAGTTCTTGATTAAAAGATTTTTCTCATCAGAAACTCTTTTCTGAATAAATCTATCTGTCCTGGCCAGGAACTTGAAACATGAAGAACAATTAAATGAACATAGGATTTTAACTCTATTTACTTAGAGGAACAGATTCCATCTTGATCAACACCTACCTCCATATATAACTAGTAGGAACCAACACATGCCCATATACCCATACACAGTACAAGTATGAAAGCAGTATCAAACTCAAACTACCTATATACAAGATAACTGTGCTATCTCAAGTCTAAAGATTATATGCCTCGATATGATTTATGACAAAACATTGACAAGAGTAAACTCCATGTGCTTGTCATAAGTGTCACTGGTTCGGCCTACTTATCATTTATAAGTGCCTATCAAGTTTGTTATATGGCATGAGACTCACCATTCCATCTTATTTATATCTCATATAAATAACTTGGGAACAAACATGAATACAATCTTTCTGGATAAGTCATGTCCTTATTATGAAGTATCCTCGATTGTGAACCTATTTATGATACTTTGTGCTAGAAATATTGTCACTCATATTCTTAACAACTTAAGAATAATATTTCTAACAAAATATCAATGGACCTTTTCTATTACACATAAATATATTATGTAAACGGAAAAGTGGAAATGCCTTTTATTATTAAAATTATGTACAAGATACATACTAAATGATATGCTCTAGGGCATATTACTAACATCCATGTGGTAATCCATCCTTACTGGCAAAAAGTGTGTAGACTTGGTTAATCTATCAACAATAACTCAAGCTGCATCATGATTCTTTTGTGTACATGGAAGTCCTGTCATGAAATCCATAGTGATTCTTTCCCATTTCCACTCGGGAATTGGCAATGGCTGCAGGAACCCTAAAGGCACTTGGTGTTTTGCCTTTACTTGCTGAAAAGTTAGGCATTTGGCAACATATTCTGTAATGTCTTTCTTCATTCCTCTCCACCAATAGTGCTCTTTCACACTTCTATAAATTTTAGTTCCACTAGGGTGCATTGCAAAAGGTGAATCATATGCTTCCTTTAAAATGGTTTGCCTTAGTTCAACATTCTCAGGAATGTACATTCTGCCCTTATATAACAACAAGCCTTCATCATTTACTGATAATTCTGGTTTCTTGCCATATCGAGCCTCTTCCATCAACTTCACATACTTATCATCCTTCTGTGCAACTGCTTTAATTTGTCCTGCCAGCATTAGCTTCACTTGCCAAATAGCTACCATCTGCCCATCTTCATTAATCTCTAAATTAGCATGCAATGCCCTTAATTCATGCACCATGGACAATGGAAAAACCCTCAAACTAGCCATAGTCTTGCTACTTAAAGCATCAGCTGTAACATTAGCTTTTTCAGGCTGATAGTCTATCAAACAATCATAATCTTTTATCAGCTTTAACCATCTCCTCTGCCTCAAATTTATCTCCTTTTGTGTGCCCAAGTACTTCAAACTTTTATGATCTGTGTATATATAATATCTCTCCCCTTACAAGTAATGTCTCTAGATCTTCAAGGCAAAGACAATGGCTGCTAGCTCCAAGTCATGCGTAGGATAATTCCTCTTATGCGGTTTAAGCTGGCGTAAAGCATAGGCAATGACATTCCTATCTTACATCAACACACAGCCCAATCCGTTATGAGAAGCATCACTGTATATGGTTTACTCCTTACCCAAAGTGGGCAAGGTTAAGACTTGAGCTTCAGTTAAACGCCTCTTTAACTCATCAAAACTTTCCTGGCACCGATCAGTCCACTAAAATTTTACATCCTTCCTAAGTAGCTTGGTCAGTGGAGATGCTAGCATGGAGAATCCCTTCACAAACCTTTGGTAATACCCAGCTAAACCAAGAAAACTCCGCACTTTCGTGACATTTCTAGGTGGCTTCCAATTAAGAATGGCTTCTACTTTGCTAGGATCCACCTGGATACTCTCTGCAGATACAATATGCCCCAAAAATGTAACCCCGAAACGCAAATTTTAAAGAACGCCAAGTTTAGCATATTGAAGCTAGGTAAAAGTAAAATTGAATTTATTTTTGGATTTATGATAAGTTGTGATACTGAAACACTGTGAAACTGTGTGTTTCAGTGGAAAAGAATACCGAGAAAAAACCCGAGGGATCGAGTCAAGGCCAAGAGGTGACTCGTATAAGGTTTGTACACAACATAGAATTTCTGTAAATTTTCTTCTGCACATCGTTTTGAATGAATTGAAATATTGAATTGTGATATCATTGTCTTGAAATGTTTATTATGCTTTTAATTTAAATTGTTGAAAGTTTAATTGTATATATTTGAAATGGCATCAAATGTTTAGTAAATTGTTAAGATAGTTTTGAAACCACAGTTTCATGATCATATATTTGAATATCTCACTAGCATGACTAGTGGGGGAAATCAGTTTCGAATTTTGATTCCTTCTTTGGCTGAAGTGTTGAGGTGTGTGCCAGTAGAAGAAGAAAAAGAATGGGTTCCCATATATTTGAGCTAGCTAGCCTTGTGATGTGACTTCTCCTTAGCCTCTGGCTATTGAGATGATATTTGTTTCGAATGGCATGATATAACTGTGTGTTTTTATGAAATTTGTTTTGAGAATACACAGTATATAGTGATACTTCTTATAATGGGTTAGGTTGTGTACTAATGCAAGATGAGAATGTCATTGCATATGCATCACGCCAGCTGAAACCGCATGAGAGGAACTATCCGACACATGATTTAGAGCTTACAACTATAGTGTTCGCTCTTAAGATCTGGGGACATTATTTGTATGGGAAGAAGTGCTGCATCTACATAGATGATAAGAGTTTGAAGTATCTGGGCACTCAGAAGGAGTTGAATTTGAGACACAGGAGATGGTTAGAGTTGATAAAAGACTATGATTGTTTGATATACTATCAGCTAGGGAAAGCTAATGTGGTGGCTGACGCCTTAAATCGCAAGACTATGGCAAGTCTACGGGTTACTCTTTTGTCTATGGTACATAAGTTGAGATCATTACATGCCAGCTTAAAGATTAATGATGAGGGGCAGACAGCAGTTGCATGGCATGTACAGCCAGTGTTGATTGATCAGATCAGAATGGCTACTCAGAATGATGAAAATTATCAGAAGCTATTGGAAGAAGTCAGACAGGGCAAGAAACCAGAATTCTCAATAAGAGATGATGGCCTACTGTTACACCAGGGTAGAATGTGTGTTCCTAATGATGTTAATTTGAGGAAGATCATTTTGAAGGAAGCACATGAGTCTCCTTTTGCCATGCACCCGGATGGCACAAAAATGTATAGAGGGCTGAAAGAACATTACTGGTAGATGGGTATGAAAAGAGATATGGCATAATTTGTTTCCAAATACCTAACTTGTCAGTAAGTAAAGGTAGAGCATCAAGTACCCGCAGGGTTGTTACATCCACTACCAGTACCAGAATGGAAATGGGAGAGAATAATGATGGATTTTGTGATGGGACTTCCAAGGACACAGAAGAGTCATGATGCAATTTGGGTTATTATTGACAGACTAACCAAGTCTGCTCATTTTCTGCCAGTCTAGATGGACTACAGTTTAGAAAGATTGGCCAAGTTGTACATTGATGAGATAGTAAGACTGCATGGAGTGCCAGTATCCATCATGTCTGACAGAGATCTTAGGTTCACTTCTAGATTCTGGGGTAGTATTCAGAGAGCCCTAGGAACTAGATTGAACTTCAGTATGACATTCCACCCACAAACAGATGGCCAGTCTGAAAGGGTAATTCAAATCTTGGAGGACATGCTACGGGTTTGTGTGATTGAGTTTGAGGGCAGTTGGGATACACACTTGCCTTTGATTGAGTTTGCTTATAACAACAGCTACCAATCAAGCATTGGGATGCCTCCATATGAAGCTTTGTATGGCAGAAAGTGCAGAACTCCCTTGTGTGGGATGAAGTAGGTGAAAGAAAGATGATTGGGCTAGAAATTATTCAGCAAACTGAAGAGAAAATCAAATTAATTAGAGACCGACTCAAGGCTGCATCAGACCGTCAGAAGTCCTATATTGATCTAAAGAGAAGGGATATAGAGTATGCAGTGGGTGAGAAAGTATTCCTTAAGGTTTTCCCTTGGAAGAAAATTATGAGATTCAGCAGAAAGGGGAAAATGAGTCTTCGTTTCAATGGGCCATATGAGGTTCTGGAAAGAGTGGGTCCTTTGGCATATCGTTTCGCACTACCTCCAGAGTTAGAGAAGATACATAATGTCTTCCATGTGTATATGTTGAGGAGGTATCGATCAGACCCATCTCATGTACTACCAGTGGAAGAAATTGAAGTAAATCCAGACCTCACATATGAAGAAGAACCCATAGAGATTCTGGCTTATGAGGTGAAGCAGCTACGGAACAAGCAGATACTGTTAGTGAAAGTGTTGTGGAACCATCATTCGGGCCAAGAAGCTACTTGGGAACGAGAGGAGGATATGAGGAGACAACATCCACAACTGTTCAGAAATTAATACCAGGTAAAATTTCAAGACGAAATTTGTTTTAAGGGGGGGAGAATTGTAACACCCCTATTTGTATAGCCTAGTATATTTCACTATTCCGGTGACCGGTGTCGGTCCAGACAATTAAGGGGATTAGAACCACACTTAAGACAGCTAGATAAGCCCTGAACACAAATAATTAACAATTGCCAAATAGTTAAGTATAAATAAGAAAAACAGAACATAAGAAGTTAAATGAGCCGAGAGTCACAGTGATGGATGATATTCTCAAGAAGGATTGCGAAGTCAATTTAAACTCAAATTTCGAACCGTAAAATGTGACGCTGCAGTCCTTAGGACTATTATGAACACAGTGGAAAAGAGAAAATCACAAAAAAGAAATGTTAAGCCTGTCAAATAATTAGGTCAGAGATCCAGAAGAAATATTGAATTATTTGCAAATTGGGTCGAACCGGCGAGGGCCAATTTGGTCAATCGACTCCTAGAGCTGAATCCTGACCTAACTGTCAAATAAAATCGGAGAAAAGAAAATTTTGGAGTCGGGAATTAAATTAAAGAACTGAAGAAAAATAAAAAAAAAGGAAAAAGAAAAAGTGAAAAAGTGATGACATCATGCATGACATCATGCTTGATGTAATAAACATTATAATTAAAAAATTAATTTTTTTGGATAATTTTTGGGGTCTTCCTAAAGGATAAAAAGTTATAAAAGAAAATAAAAAAAAAAAGTCTTCATCTTCACAAAGTTGCCGTCTCCCATCTCTCACCTCTCCCTCTCTACAAAACCACCATTGAAGCTCATTTTTGAGCTTGCAAATTTTAATTTTCCACCATAGAAAATTGTCTTGCCATGGTTAAAACTTGTTTTGGCAACTAGAAGAGGGGATTGAAGAAGCAAGAAAGAAGAAAGGAAGAGGATTGAAGGGAAAGAAAATTCTGCATTCAAGGTTAGTAGCTAAATTTCAAACTTTTAGTTTAATTATTGTATTTATAGCTTAATGAACTTAGAAATATGCTTAAAATGAAATGAAAATATCTTTGGAGGACAAAGGTAAAATTTGGCCAGCTAGGGTTTGAGATGGAAATGTATGCAATTGATTGAAGTAATAGTGTAGGTAAGCTTGTATAAGTGATGGAGTGGTGTTGGTATGCTTTGGATTAATTAAATGTAACAAATTGGTGAATTAAGGTTTGGACCTAGGGTTTTGGAGGACAAAAATTGAAGACAAAAATTGAAGAATTGGTCAAATGGTGTGTTTGACCTAGTTTGAGCTGAAAAATGGTCATTTGTGACCAATTGTGGTATGTTAGAAGTGTTGGAATTGAATGGAAATTCGGATTGCTTGGGGCCATTATGCAGGCAGCAGGACCAAGGTCCCTTTCAGGGACCAAAACTGAAAATTTACTAACCCAATTGGTGAGAGACCAATTGGGAATGAAACTAGACACAAAATGACACATTTTTCATTTAGAAATTATGCCCAAAAAGTGACCATAGCATAGTGAACAAATTAGCCAAATCTGGATGTGAGTGTTCTGCCCTGTACAAAAATGACCAAATGAACAATGTTTATTCATTTGGCCATAACTGGGGCTAGGCAGGTCTAAATGACCTGAAATTTTACCAGTAGAGAGCTGAGATATAGACCTAAAACTTTCATAGAAAACAAACCCAAATTATGCCCTTAACCAAGTCATTTAGCCACCCAAAATTAGTGACCTAAAACTGCCAGAACCAGAATTTGCCCAGAAAATCTAGGTTAAACCAATCTGGCAGCCATGATTCAAATGGCTATAACTTGAGCTACAAAACTCCAATTGGAGTGATTCAAAAAGAAGAATAAAGTTAAGATAATAAGGAACAATTTCTATGAAGGAAACTTAGCCAAATTCTAACAGTAACATGACCAATAGAACAGTGCAACATAGGACACCAAAATTGAAAATTTGCAAATTTGCCTAAAAGACTTAAAATTTGACTAAACAACCAAAACCAACAAATTTAGTAACCAAAATGTGGTATGTGAGTGAAATTGGAATTTTCATACCTATTAAGCATTAGAAAGTCAACAAATTGACTTGAATAGTATAGTGAATAGTAACTCCAAAACACAAATTTTAAAGAACGCCAAGTTTAGCATATTAAAGCTAGGTAAAAGTAAATTTAAATTTATTTTTGGATTTATGATAAGTTGTGATACTAAAACACTGTGAAACTGTGTGTTTCAATGGAAAAGAATACCGGGAAAGAACTCAAGGGATCGAGTCAAGGCCAAGAGGTGACTCGTATAAGGTTTGTGCACAACATAGAATTTCTATAAATTTTTTTCTGCACATCGTTTTGAATGAATTGAAATATTGAATTGTGATATCATTGTCTGGAAATGTTTATTATGCTTTTAATTTAAATTATTGAAAGTTTAATTGTATATATTTGAAATGGCATTAAATGTTTAGTAAATTGTTATGATATTTTTGAAACCACAGTGTCATGACTATATATTTGAATATCTCACTAGCATGACTAGTAGGAGAAATCAGTTTCGAATTTTGATTCCTTCTCTGGCTGAAGTGTTGAGGTGTGTGCCAGTAGAAGAAGAAAAAGAATGGGTTCCCATATATTTGCACTAGCTAGCCATGTGATGTGACTTCTCCTTAGCCTCTAGCTATTGAGATGATATTTGTTTCGAATGGCATGATATAATTGTGTGTTTTTATGAAATTTGTTTTGAAACCTTTGAAATGAAATTGTTTGGATTAAAATCTTATAAATCATGTTTTGAATTTATATTTCATGTTCAGTTTAATTATTGAATAAATATGATTTAAATTCCGCATAAAGATTATTTTTGTATGTTGTGCACCACTGAGTCCTAGTACTCAGCGATGGCTGTTATTGCTGTCGTAGATATAGAGACTATAGGAGCAGCAGAGTGAGCTGCTGAAGATTGAGGAGCTACCTACTCTGAAGTTTATCGGGTATATTTTATACCCTGATTGTAAAAATTATTTTGATGTATGTAATGTATGTAAATGTAGAAAATGATCATGAGCAGTTGTATAGAGTTGTATAAAGCTTGTAATAAATTTTGGTTTGGATTTTTCCTAATGTAAATATTCAGAATGATGTATCTAAATCATTTTATCTTTATTGAAATATGAATGGAAATATTTTGTTTTAATTTGAATGAAATTGAATTATATTATTTGATGATGTTGAGTTTTGGAAATTGAGAAATGATGTTGAAATTGGTTGGGATGGATGTCGAATTGATGAAGTTGTTGAGATAAATATTTGGAAGTGCTTTTTTACTGGTATTTGAAGAACTGTTTTCTCAAAATACAGATGGCCCTCTGCTGAAATTTTTATAAAATTTGCGGAAAAATAAAATGGAACAAAAAAATAAAATGGAACAAAAATTTTAACTAGTTTTCAAACTCTAATTAAATGTTTTAATACCTAGTAGAAAATGCTCACCACTTATGAAAGTAAGAAAATTGTTTTAAAATCCATTGTAGGGTACTTAATGAGTTATCGATAGGTGAAGTATGGTAGTTCATTAAGTATTCTACAGGATCATGTTATGACTTATAGAGGGGTAAGGTGTGACACTATAGATTTTCTGGGGAAGAAAGAAGATGACCCCATGGCAGTAGAAAATTGGTTAGATAGAACTGGAAGAGTGTTGAGACAGCTCCATTGCACCCCAGAGCAGAACCTAGAGGGTACTGTGTCCCTGATCCAAGATGATGTATATCAATGGTGGGACATAGTATCCAAAGAGGTGTAGCTATAGCAGATTACATGGGACTTCTTCCTCTTAGAGTTCAGAAAGAAGTATGTAAGCAGTGTATACCTAGAAGAGCGAAGAAGAGAATTTATTAATCTGAGACAGAGGCAGCTAACAGTGGCAGAATATGAGCATAAGTTCATCAGACTGAGTCAATATGGCAGGGAAATAGTCCCCACAGAAGCTGAGAGAGGTGTAAAAGGTTTGAGAAAGGGCTGAATGACAATATCAAGATTATGATCACAACTTTGGGGATTACTAATCTCACCAAATTAGTTGAAGCTGCATTGAAAGTGGAAAGGGTCAGAGTGAGTGAATAGAGCATAAGGGATAGATAGCAAAAGAGGGATCCGGGTCAGTCTAGTACATCTGCTGCTCCTAGTAAGAAGTTCAGAGGTCCACCTACTCAAAGTTTAAGTCAGCAACAAAGTCAAGGTCAGTCCCAGAGGCTCAGATCACAGTTCACACTGAGGAGAGGCCAGTCCACACCCTCAGTGGCCGGCTCTCCAGGGACGATGTTCAGGGGACCAACCCCAGCAGTCTCTTCAACTTATCCACACTGCCAAAGGTGGCACAAGAGGCAATGTTGGCGAATGACTAGTGGATGCTTTTGGTGTGCGTCTACAGAACATCAGATCAGAGATTGCCCTAGGAGGACTATTACAGCTACTCCAGCATAAGCAGATAGGCCTGCCCCTACAGCTCAAAGGGGTAGAAGGCCCAGTAAATCTGAGGCAATTGGTACATCATAGAGGCTAGCATTAGAGTCAGCTGAGAGGCCAGAGACCAGGGCACCAGCCAGAGCATATGCTATGAGGGCTCAGGAGAAGCAAGATGTTCCGGACCTCATTAGAGGTATGTTCTCCCTCTACAACATATCTGTGCATGCATTAGTAGATCCAGGATCTACCCACTCGTATATCTGCATCAAACTACCCGTAGAAAGGGGAATACAAGTAGAAGAAAGTGACCAAGACATTTTGGTTACTAACCCACTAGGCCACAGCGTGGTAGTGAATAAAGTGTACAAAGGTTGCCCATTGAGGATTCAGGGGTATGAGTTCTCAGCAGACCTAATTGAATTGCCTTTCGATGAATTTGATGTGATTTTTAGAAAGGATTGGCTATCGTGTCATCAGGCAATAGTGGATTGAAGATTGAAGAGAATTACATTGAAAACTCCTGAGAATGATGAGATAACAGTTGTGGGTGAAAGGACAGATTTCTTGTCCAATGTCATCTCAGCTACTACTGCAAGAAAATTAATGAGAAAAGGTTGTGAAGCCTATTTGGCACACGTGGTTGATACTAGGTAGGCTAAGCTAGACCTGTCTGATATACCCACAGTAAATGATTTCCCTGATGTATTCCCTGAAGAATTGCCTTATGATGCCCCTTACCCGTCTACTGTATAGCCGAGCGAAAAGTGCCACATTTGGTGCCAGAGCACCCTATCTTATCTTATCATGTCCATTGTAAACTTTTAATATCATTTAAAAGTATGTAATACATGTGTAGCAATTTTTTTTTTTTTATATATATAACATATTTCTGTGGAGACCCGGACAGAGCCTCCTCTGTTTTATTAGCATCTAGCGGATTCCACTAATCACCTGTTAATATGTTCATATTCATTTCATACATTTCTATATCATATTCTCTTTTATCATATCATTCACAACTATTTATAAGATCTCAAAAAGTATCATCTATTGCATTCATATAGAAATTCACAGATAATAAATTACAAGTTTTCATTACAATCTCAAAATGAAATACATCATGTTTTTATGTACAATGAACAAAAAGACAAAATCTAGACATACATGGGCCCTACCAAAAAAATACAAAAGACTAAGGTTGTTAGTAGTATGCCCTAGAGCATATCATTTAGTATGTATCTTGTACATATTTTTATTAATAAAAGGCATTTCCACTTTTCCGTTTACATAATATATTTATGTGTAATAGAAAAGGTCCATTGATATTTTGTTAGAAATATTATTCTTAAGTTGTTAAGAATATGAGTGACAATATTTCTAGCACAAAGTATCATAAATAGGTTCACAATCGAGGATACTTCATAATAAGGACATGACTTATCCAGAAAGATTGTATTCATGTTTGTTCCCAAGTTATTTATATGAGATATAAATAAGATGGAATGGTGAGTCTCATGCCATATAACAAACATGATAGGCACTTATAAATGATAAGTAGGCCGAACCAGTGACACTTATGACAAGCACATGGAGTTTACTCTTGTCAATGTTTTGTCATAAATCATATCAGTGCATATAATCTTTAGACCTGAGATAGCACAGTTATCTTGTATATAGGTAGTTTGAGTTTGATACTGCTTTCATACTTGTACTGTGTATGGGTATATGGGCATTTGTTGGCTCCTACTAGTTATATATGGAGGTAGGTGTTGATCAAGATGGAATCTGTTCCTCTAAGTAAATAGAGATAAAATCCTATGTTCATTTAATTGTTCTTGATGTTTCAAGTTCTGGCCAGACAGATAGATTTATTGAAAGAGTTTACGATGAGAAAATCTTTTTAATTAAGAACTGGAATTAAAAGAGAACATAATATTCATAGCAAATGGAGTTTGACATAAACCACGACTCCAGCTTGAGTTGGGATTTTGTAACAGAGAGATTCTAGTGCATGGTAACATATGATTATAGGTTCATTTAAGGTAAACCTTATTACTAATTGGGTGGCCATGGCATGCTATGCTAGGTGTTAACCATGGTCAATGAGGTGCATAAAATGATTTAGAGAAATCATTTATGGTAAGAAAGAGTTCTGATGATATTAAGAGTTGATATCATGTCTCATTGCCAATTAGTGATGAGCCTAGTAAGTCACACACATACACAAGTTATCACCTATTTAAATATGATTTAATTAATTAATTAAAGAGTTTAATTGATTAATTAAATAGGTTTGGTTTGCAATTAGAATGCAAAGTCCCTAGCATGACTTGAAACCAAATCTAGATTATTGGATGTGTAGTATAAATTAAATTTATATTTAAAGTGTTTAAATATGAATTTAATTAATGAGAAATTAATTAATAGAGATTAATTAATTAATTTGTATTTAATATAAATTAATTAGAAGAAGAAAAAATAATTATTTTGGGTTAAGAACTCAAAATTAAGACACAGGGGCATTTTGGTCATTTCACAGTGTGACACGTGGCACCATGAGATGGTGACACATGGGATTATACATAAGCTTGCAAAATATTTTTAATCATGTAAGATGATTAATATTAAGATTAAATATAGGTTTGACACTTGGCATAATGTGATTGGGTCACTTAAACCTAGAGCTAATCAAAGGGTGACATGTGGCAAGGGTTTAATGTGTTAACCTAGCTATTTAAGTGTTGTTATGAAAAGAAAAATAACTAGCAGCCACTCCTCTCCTTTGTCACGCCACTTTGAGGGTTTTCATCTATTCTTCTTCATCTCTCATCAATTCAAAGAGATTAGCCATCAATCTCTTGAATTAAGAACACTAGAAATTGTTTCTAGTGTCCTGTTTACATCTTTAATCTCTTAAAAGGCAGAACTTGAATTTCTAATTAATAGAAAAAGCTTTAGAAGCTGTTCAAGGGCTGCCATAGGTGTTCTTGGTGTGGACAAGCTAGAGGGACAACATCTGGTGTCCTGAAGACGAATCTCAAAGGCGCAGACATTTGCGATTGCATCAAGAGGTTAGTGTAATCGTTCTTGATTTAATCTAGGGTTCTAAAATTAATCTGATTAATTTTAAAATCTTAAATGGCAAATACAGATCCAAAAACATATTAAAAGAGTTTTAATATGTTGTTTATCATTGAAATCAAATAGATAAAAATAAATCTTGCATGATGCATGTGACCCTAGGTAAAAAATTTTTGAATTCAATGGTATAAACTTGTGTTTTTCACGCTTCCGTTCCTTCAAAGGTGACTCTAGACAGTAGCAGATCTGGTCAGAGCTCTGTTAAGGCACTACTGGTGCTGCTACTGTGGCTGCTCGGACTAGTCTCCAATACCTACGCGATGGAAAACCAACGCGCTAAGCATAACACTTAGTGGTGCATAATTTATAATAATAATAAATAATAATTGAAATAATAATGGCAATTCATAATTTTCTGGGTCTTTTACATTTTCATTGCACTTTGGAAACAATTAAAATTATTGGGATCTTTTCTGTTTACTTATTATATTTTAGGTCTTAATTAATCATTATTAATACCCAAGAAACCTATAACAAATTATAAAAAGTGGATACACGGGAGTATACTAGTTAGACAGCCATATGTCTATCCAGTATACATCGGTCATATCAGGCATAAGCCTGCGGGCAAGCATTTAAGCCAGATATAATATTAGGCACAATGGCTATTGGGTAGGCATAAAGCCTGTAGAATAATCATGTCAGATATATTTTATCTGTTGATGATTATTCCTATGGGCAGTACTGCTATCTGTAGTCCCTAATTAGTATACCAATTGATCCAAATTAAATAAATAAATCTAGGTATACTATGGGTAATTAAACATTATCACTTATTTACTTCAAATGTTCATGTCACTTTATAGTGGGAAAATAGGTCCCACATACCCTTTTCATGTGATTTAGTATTTAATGGCTTGTTAGTTTTGATTTCCTACCATAAAATAATTTATCTCATTGAACCTTTGTTTAGGTTGAGTTTTTGTGTCATACATTTACCTATCCATTTGATCAGTTTGTAGCCACTGTTTGGCCACACTTCCTTCATGGAAATTGTTCCCCTATGTATTATCTTTATTTTCCTTTTTGAATCATGTCAATTTGATTTTTAGAACTAAAGTTATGGTCGGATAACCATAACTGACTCATTTCCAAATTCTGGTTCCTTATCTAGGCAACTTTTAGACTTAAACTTTACCTAATTAATGGAACATTTTTGTAGTCACTTTTAGGTAGGGTGATCTTCATAGAAATTATTGTCCTATGTATGATGATCATTGAGAATTTTGAATCACAATTTTTCAAGTTTTGTGGAATTATTTATGGCCAATTTACTAACCTGGGCTCATATACCCTATGCCAACAGGTGTTCAGTTCAGGTCAGTGACTGCAGGTCACTTTTTGAGGCTCTTACAGGAATAATTTGAGGAAGATTTCTAAAATAAAGTTGTATCCCTGTCTCTCAGGTATCTGGAAAGGTATGGTTCATCTCAGTTGGATTTTTCTAGTGGGAGATATGACTAAAAGACTATTCTAGGGTCAAATGAAGTTTGGTCAGATTCTAGGTTTTGCTGTAGTGACTTGTTCTAACTATTTGTAAGTCTGTCTCTTGTGGATATTTTGCCACTGGTTTCATCACATTTGAGTTCTTGTATACCAAGGTATGGCCATTTTGCCAAAACTGGTTGGGCAAGTTTATGTCCAGTAGTTTCTGGGCAACCTAATTGTGGACAGCTTTGTGACCCAATTTGGGCCAGCAATTTGGTTTGGTTTTTGGCATTTCTGGGTTCAGTGGTCTTCATGAAAATTGTAGCCCTATATCTAATCTTTCTAATGGTATCAAATTTAGATCATTTGGACCAGTATAGAGGGAGTTATGACCAAATGAATATGTACTATTCATTTGGTCATTTTCTAGATTTTGTGCAGGGTCATCTGGATTTGGGCAGTGTTTAGGTCAAGGTTTGGATAGAAATTGGGCATGGTTTCTTCATGGAAAATGGGCTATTTTGAGTCTAGTTTCACCTCCAATTGGCCTTATACCAATTGGAGTCACATAATTTCAGTTATGGCTCATCAAACACACTGGACTCATTGAGTCCCAACCTACAGAAAACAAGCACTCCCAATTTTCAATTTCCTCCAACTTCCTTACTTCAATTGGCATGAATAGCACTTCTATAAGCAACAATCTCAACTCAATAGGTCAATTTCAAGCATTTACATAAAGTCCCCAAATCATGTACATAAACTGTAATTCCAATCACCCAATTTACACAAACTCAACTCATTTACACTTCTAATCATATCAACTATTCAAACATACTCATGGAACCATTTTTCATTACTTAAAAGCATCAAACCTCAAGAGATTGATGGCAACCGAAGTTAGGGGTCTTCAATTCCTTTTTATTTGTTTTCATTTTCATGGAATACTCACTCATCTCATCATTCTTACAAGATTTAAAGAAGAGAGGGAGTGGTATTTTTGCACTTACCTTTGTGACCCAACTTGCAAACTTCAATTTTCCTTCTTCTAATGGCTACCAATAGCTTCCTTATGGGGTGGAGATGATTTGTAATAAAGGAGACTATGGGTTTTGTGAGTGAGAGAGGAGAAAATCAAGCTTTAAGCTTGAATGAAAATGGTGGAAGAGAGGAACCAAGGGAGACGGCAAGGAGAGAGAGAAGAGGAAGAAGAAGATGAGTTAGTGGGGTTTTGCCTTCTTATGTCTTATATATATTCTATTTTTGTGTACTTTAATTTTTTGTCATAAGCTTTTCTTTTCTTTTCTTCTTTTTCCTAATTCAATTTAAAATTTTTAACTTATGTTAACTATTTCATTCTCTCAAATTTTAATTTGATATTTAGGTCAAAATTCACCTCTGGGGATGAAATGACCAAAATTTCCTTCATAGTGTATATCAGGTTATTTTTATTATTTTATACCAATTAATAAATTCTCTAAAATTTTATCTTATTTTCTCTAATTTTTTTCTATATTTTCTTAACATTTATTCCATAAATTTATGCCTTCTCACTATAGTTTAAGTGTAGTTCCAGACATTTTGACTGTCTGAATAGACATTAGTCATTGGAACAGTAGAATGTATGGACTACCTACAGTGAGGGCGTTACAATTCTTCCCCTCTAATAGAAATTTCATCCTCGAAATTTACTAAGGGAACTATTGCCTCATCGTCTCCTCGCTCTCCCATGTCGCTTCTTCTTTGTTGTGGTGTCTCCATAAGACTTTCACTAATGGGATCCTCTTGTTTCTGAGTTCTTTCACTTCTCGTGCAAAGATTATGTCTTCTTCATATGTCAAATCAGGTTGTACAATTATCTCCCCTACTGAAATGACATGTGAAGGATCTGATCTGTATCTCCTGAGCATCGACACATGGTACACATTATGAATCTTGTCCAGCTCAGGGGGCAAAGCTAGCCTGTAGGCTACTAGACCCACACATTCAATGATATCGTATGGACCAATAATCCTAGGGCTTAACTTACCCTTCTTACCAAATCTTAGCACTTTCTTCCAAGGTGATACCTTGAGAAACACCTTATCGCCAATCTCATAATCTATATCCTTTCTCCTCAGGTTGGCATATGACTTCTGTCTGTTTGAGGCGACTTTCAAATTGTCTCTGATGAGTTTCACTTTTTTCTCAGTCTGTCTCACCAAGTCTAGGCCCATGACTTTCTCTTCACCCATTTCTGTCCAGCATAAGGGAGTCCTGCATCTCCTCCCATACAATGCTTCATATGGAGCCATTTTTATGCTGGCTTGGTAGTTGTTGTTGTAAGCAAACTCTACCAAAGGAAGATACTTCTCCCAACTTCCTTCAAAATCAATGATGCAGCTTCTTAACATATCCTCCAATACCTATCATATCATATCATTCATGTCATTAGTGTCAAGTCATTGTTATCATTCCCTTAACAATTACAGCAATTCATTAAGTTCTAAGGGTTACCTAAATCACCCTTTCTGATTGTCCATCCGTTTGTGGATGAAAAGCCGTACTAAACTGTAGTTGAGCGTCTAAAAACTCCTGTAGCCTCTTCCAAAACCTCGAAGTAAATCTCGGGTCTTGGTAAGATATGATCGATGTTGGCACTCCATGTAGCTGGACTATCTCATCTATGTAAATTTCTGCTAACCTCTCCAGTGAGTAGTCAGCTCTAACTGGTAGAAAGTGAGCTGACTTGGTCAATCTATCCACAATCACCCATATAGTATCATGCTTCCTTTGTGTCAATGGTAGCCCAGTGACAAAATCCATGGTGATGTAGTCCCATTTCCACTCTGGTATGGATATAGGTTGCAACAACCCTGATGGAACCTGATGCTTAGCCTTAACTTGCCGGCATTTCAAACATCTGGTCACAAAATCATCAATCTCTTTCTTCATTCCAGGCCACCAATAATGTGTTTTCAAGTCTTGGTACATCTTGGTACTTCCTAGGTGCATAGCATAGAAGCTACTATGCGCCTCTTTCAAGATATTCTTCTTTAGTTCCTTATCTCCTGATACACATATTCTGCCTTTATAATATAGGCACCCATCTCCTTTTAACTCATAGTCAGTCTCCTTCCCCTCTTGAGTTCTGCCCATAACAGTTAGCAACTTTTCATCCCTTAGCTGTGCTTCTTGTATTTGCTGTAACAAGTTTGGCTTTACAAGCAACTCAGCTAAAATTTCCCCATCCTGTGCTAAAGATAACCAAGCATTCAATGCTCTCAAAGCCATCATGGACTTCCTGCTCAGTGCGTTAGCCACTACATCTGCCTTTCCCGGGTGATAATTGATCACACAGTCATAATCTTTAAGGAATTCAATCCATCTCCTCTGTCTCAGATTGAGTTCCTTCTGGGATGGCAAATACTTTAGACTCTTGTGATCCGTATAGATGTAACATTTCTCACCATATAGGTAATGCCTCCATATCTTTAATGCAAATATTATTGCTGTCAATTCCAGATCATGAGTTGGGTAGTTCTTTTCATGTGGCCTTAGTTGTCTAGAAATATGGGCAACTACTTTTCCTTCCTGCATCAGAACACACCCAAGCCCATTGTGAGAGGCATCATTGTAGATCACATAGTCTTTCTCTGAATCTGGCTGGGTCAACACTAGAGCTTCTGTAAGCATAGCCTTTAGCTTCTCGAAACTGGTTTGAAATTTATCATTCTAGTCAAACTTTACATTCTTATGCAGTAACTTAGTTAGTGGGGCGGCTATAAGGGAAAATCCCTTCACAAATATCCTGTAGTATCCAGCTAACCCCAAAAAGCTTCTGACCTTTGTTACATTTCTGGGAGGCTTCCATTCAACTATTGCTTCAATCTTCTTTAGATCTACCCTGATCCCATATGCTGACACAATGTATCCAAGGAAGGATATCTCATCCAATCAGAAGTCACACTTGGACAACTTGGCATACAACTGCTTTTCCTGCAGTGTTTATAGTGTTAGTAGTATGCCCTATAGCATATCATTTAGTATGTATCTTGTACATATTTTATTAATAAAAGACATTTTCACTTTTCTGTTTACATAATATATTTATGTGTAATAGAAAAGGTCCATTGATATTTTGTTAGAAATTCTATTCTTAAGTTATTAAGAATATGAGTGACAGTATTTCTAGCACAAAGTATCATAAATTGGTTCATAATCGAGGATACTTCACAATAAAGACATGACTTATCCAGAAAGATTGTAATCATGTTTGTTCCCAAGTTATTTATATGAGATGTAAATAAGATGGAATGGTGAGTCTCATGCCATATAACAAACATGATAGGCACTTATAAATGATAAGTAGGCCGAACCAGTGACACTTATGACAAGCACATGGAGTTTACTCTTGTCAATGTTTTGTCATAAATCATATCAGTGCATATAACCTTTAGACCTGAGATAGCACAGTTATCTTATATATAGGTGGTTTGAGTTTGATATTACTTTCATACTTGTACTGTGTATGGGTATATGGGCATGTGTTGGCTCCTACTAGTTATATATGGAGGTAGGTATTGATTAAGATGGAATCTGTTCCTTTAAGTAAATAGGGATAAAATCCTATGTTCATTTAATTATTCTTGATGTTTCAAGTTCCTGGCCAGGACAGATAGATTTATTCAGAAAAGAGTTTCTGATGAGAAAATCTTTTTAATCAAGAACTGGAATTAAAAGAGAACATAATATTCATAGCAAATGGGGTTTGACATAAACCATGACTCCAGCTCGAATTGGGATTTTGTAACAGAGAGATTCTAGTGCATGGTAACATATGATTATAGGTTCATTTAAGGTAAACCTTATTACTGATTGGGTGGCCATGGCATGCTATGCTAGGTGTTAACCATGGTCAATGAGGTGTATAAAATGATTTAGAGAATCATTTATGGTAAGAAAGAGTTTTGAAGATATTAAGAGTTGATATCCTGTCTCATTGCCAATTAGTGATGAGCCTATTAAGTCACACACATACACAAGTAATTAATAAATTAAATATGATTTAATTAATTAATTAAAGAGTTTAATTGATTAATTAAATAGGTTTGGTTTGCAATTAGATTGCAAAGTCCCTAGCATAGCTTGAAACCAAATCTAGGTTATTGGATGTATAATATAAGTTAAATTTATATTTAAAGTGTTTAAATATGAATTTAATTAATGAGAAATTAATTAGTAGAGATTAATTAATTAATTTATATTTGATATAAATTGATTAGAAGAAGAGAAATAATTATTTTGGGTTGAGACTCAAAATTAAGACACAGGGGTATTTTGGTCATTTCACATAGTGACATGTGGCACCATGAGATGGTGACACATGGCATTACACATAAGCTTGCCATATATCTTTTAATCATGTAAGATGATCAAAGTCAAGATTAAATATAGGTTTGACACTTGGCATAATGTGATTGGGTCAATTAAACCTAGGGCTAATCAAAAGGTGACATGTGGCAGGGTTTTAAGTGGTGACCTAGCTATATAAGTGTAAGGATGAAAGAACAAATATACAAGCTGCTCATTCTCTTTGTGCTGCCACCCTTGGCTGCCATTCCCTTCTCTTCTTCTTCTTCTCTCATCAATTCAAAGAGATTAGCAAACAATCTCTTGAATTAAAAATACTAGAAATTGTTTCTAGTGTTTTGTTTACATCTGTAATCTCTTAAAAGGCAAAACTTGATTTTTTAATTCATAGAAAAAGCTTTAGAAGCTGTTCAAGGGCTACCATAGGTGATCTTGGTGTGGACAAGCTAGAGGGAGAACATCTGATGTCTTAAAGACGCATCCCAAAGGTGCCAACACACTGCAGTGCATTAAAAGATTAGTGCACTTGTTCTTGATCTAATCTAGGGTTCTAATGAATTAATCTGTTAATTCTAAAATCTTAAATGGCAAATGTAGATCCAAAATATATATTAAAAGAGTTTTAATATGCTGTTTATCATTGAAATCAAATAGATAAAAATAAATCTTGTATGATGCATGTGACCCTAGATGAAAAATTTTGAATTTCAATGATCTAAACTTGTGTTTTTCATGCTTCCGCTCCTTTAATTGGTATCAGAGCCACTATATTTGCCATTTAGATTGTTTAATATATGATTTAATTGTGTGATTTGATCATGAGATGATTATTCGTTGCTGGTTGCAAAAGCAAAGGTGGCGGCATGAGGTTTATCACCATCAATGGTGCGCATTAATAGCCTCCAAAGTGGTGCGCATGGTTTGGCCTTGGAATATGCAATTGTTACATGTTCTAAGGTTCATCCTATGACTAATTAAAATGTTTAATTAGTTGTCTTAATCACACAATTAAATTTTGATTCAAATCTGAATTTTAAAAATTGTTTGAATGTGATTCAAATCTAAATTTTTAAAGTTGTTTGAATGTGATTCAAATATGAATTTTTAAAGTTGTTTGAATGTGATTCAAATATGAATTTTTAAAGTTATTTGAATGTGATTCAAATTTGAATTTTTAAAATTATTTGAATGTGATTCAAATATGAATTTTTAAAGTTGTTTGAATGTAATTCAAATTTGAATTTTTAAAGTTGTTTGAATGTGATTCAAATCTGAATTTTAAAATTTCTTTGAATGTGATTCAAATCTGAATTTTTAAAGTTGTTTGAATGTGATTCAAATCTGAATTTTTGAATTTGTTTGAAAGTGATTCAAATCTGAATTTTTAAATTTGTTTGAATGTGATTCAAATTTGAATTTTTAAATTTGTTTGAATCATATTCAAATCTGGATTTTTAAGTTGAATATGAGATAAATTAAGTATGTATATTTTATTTAATTGTTAAATAGTGATATGCATGATGGATGATCATGGACTATAAAAGACCAATGTGATTGGATTTATTTCTTTTATGTTTCTTTGGGTTGTAAATTAATTAATTTATTTTAATTTATTTTTGGGCATGTATTATTAAGGTTGTAATAGTTTTGGATTGTAATTTTGTTTATTAGTTCTTGTAAATTCGCCTTGGTATGCCAATGATTACTATGTAATATTGGATTGCAAGAAGATCAAGGAGGTCAATAGCATTGGTGGGACCAGTGGGAGGAATTCAATATCAAGTGTTGATTAGGTACTCCTTCAGCAACTCTTGTAATATGAATGAATAAAATGCACTTAGGAATGCCCTGGTTCAATTCTTGGTGGCTTAGAATTGAATCCCTTAGAAAGTCCATGATCATACCATATTTACTGTTTATCCATGAATGCATGAGATGTATGGGAATGTATGCAATTATATGATATATGCATGCTAATTGGATAATGTGCAAAGTGAGACCATAATAGTAATTAGGACGACCACAAAAACTTCCAAATAAATAATTAAGTTGGATATGCTATAATTAAAGTAATTATAACATGGGCCCTCCATTGGGGCAATTATTTTAAGAAATTTTAAGTAGTTGCATATGATGCAATTAATTTAAGAGATTTTCTTAAGAATAATTTTAGGCATGAGATGTTGTAAATACGTAAATGGTTTGGTGGCCAATAATAGATGTGCCTGAGAACATTAAAATTATTTGCATGTTTACTGGCTTAATGGGATCAACTTAACTAATGCAAGATAAGTCAATAATGGATGTGCCTGAGATTTTGAGCATTAAGGGCTAGGTAAAGGATTGAACCTCACATGAGATGTGATGGCAAGGAGTTGCTCACTTATAGTTTATTATGATTCCAATAATAGATGTGCCTGAGGATGATCAATAGGATTATAAGAATTCAATCACCCACTAGAAATCCATCCAACTAGGATTTCCGTTTTCTACTTTGGAAGTGTAGGGTTCGCTAAGTTAGTGGGAGGACCAATTTGATTAAAAGACCATAATCATTTTGGTTAATTACATGATACATTTACTAATTAATCTGGTTATTTTCTGTGGTTAATTTTTTGATAATAATAAGCACACCACAACCACCACCATCCAATATCCTTGCAAGCATACTTGATCGCAATAGGTTGACAAGACCTAATCTATCTGATTGGCTAAGAAATTTGAAACTTGTCCTGAATCTTGAACATATAGGATATGTTTTAGACTCAAATGTTCCTGGTCCCTTACCTCCAGAGGCCACTCAAGAGGTACATGAAACTTTGGACAAGTGGAAGGAGCATGATATGAGAGCCAAGTGTTATATGCTTGCTTCTATGAGTAATGAGTTACAGAAGCAACATGAGAACATGCAGAGTGTGAGTGAGATCCTTCTTTACCTACAAGAGTTGTATGGTGAGCACAGCAGGAATGCTAGGTATGAGATATCTAGATAGCTATTCCGCATGAGGATGTCTGAGGGACAAAATGTTGGAGATCATGTCCATAAGATGATTCGGCTGATTGAGCAACTAGAACATCTTAACTTTAACATGGATTTCCAACTACAAACGGATTTAATCCTTCAGTCCCTTCTCGAGTCTTTTGGGAATTTTGTGACAAATTTCCATATGACTAAACAAGAATGCACCTTGGTTGGTTTACTCAACATACTGGTTATTGCCCAAAAGAATATGCTAGGCAATAAAGGAAAAGAGATAGCTTTGATTGCATATTCTTTTGCTAGCAAGTCCAATAAGAAAAAGGGCAATAAGAAAAAGAAACCTCAGATTCCTGGTCCTTCCAAGAAAATAGCTAAACAGAAAGGGAAGACTAAAGCTGATGGAGGTAAAGGAAAGTGTTTCCACTGCCAGCGGGATGGGCACTAGAATATGAACTGCCCAGAGTATAGCAAATAGTAGCAACTTGCATTCTGGAGATGTTAGACTCCGGATTGGCAATGGCTCAACTGTTGAAGCCTTAGTCATAGGATCTAAATCTTTTTACATGTCTGGACATATTTTTTGTTTGGATAATATTTTATATGTACCTGATGCTTTTAAGAACATCATTTCTATATCTAGTTTGACTAAAAATGGCTATGAATTTCAATTCACAGATGATGTTTGTAATATTTATTTTGGAAATAAATATGTTAGTTCGGGTTATATGAATGATGGTCTTTATTATTTGGATAATAATGAAAAACACATAATGAATGCAAGTGATCTAAATGAATGCAATGCCATGGTGAAAATCAACTCAAGTTCAAAATATATTTGGCACTTAAGGTTATGTAATGTTGCAGAAGATAGGATTACAAAACTGGAGAAAATGGGGATTCTATTCTCATTGGGCTCTGAGCTTACTCCAACTTGTGAAGCTTGCCTTCAGGGAAAATGACTAGATCACCCTTTGTAGGACAAGGGCTAAGAGCTGAAAATATTTTAGAGCTAATACATAGTGAGTCATATAGTACTACTCTTAGGTGTTCATCATGCTCCTCCCGATTCTTAGAATACACCAAGGTATCATCTATAAAGACCACAACAAACCGATCCAAGTATGTAACACTCCTATTTGTATAGCCTGGTATATTTCACTGTTCCGGTGACCCGTGTTGGTCTGGACAATTAAGGGGATTAGAACCACACTTAAGACAACTAGAGAAGCCATAAATATAAATAATTAGTAATTGCCAATTAGTTAAGTATAAATAAGAAAAACAGAACATAAGAAGTTAAACGAGCTGAGAGTCACAGCGATGGGTAACCATCTCGGGAATGACTGCGATGCCATTTTAAACTCAAATTTCGAATCGTAAAATGTGATGCTGCGGTCCTTAGGACCATTACGAACACAGTGGAAAAAAGAAAATCTCGAAAAAGAACTATTAAGCTAGTCAAATAATTAGGTCAGGGAGCCGAAAGAAATACTGAATTATTTGCAAACCGGGATGAACCGGCGAGGGGCAATTTAGTCAATTGACCCTGAGAGCTGACTCCTGACCTAACTGTCAAATAAAATCAAAGAAAAGAAAATTTCGGAATCGAGAATTAAATTAAAGAACTAATAAAAAAATAAATAGAAAAAAAAAAGAAAATGGAAAAGTCAAAAGGTGATGACATCATGCATGACCTCATGCATGATGCTATAAAAATGATACTTAATATATTTACTTAATTGGAATTTTTGAGTCTTCCATAAGTAAATAAAAGAAAAGAAAAGAAAAACAAAAATCATTGTCTTCCTTATCCCAAACAAACCGCCCACTTCTCTCTCCCTTAGCTCTCTCTCTCAAACTTCATTGAAGCTCCCAATTTAAGCTTCATACACCCTAATTTAACCATAAATTCCCTCAAAGTCCTTAAGTAAATCTTACCCGTAGACCTAGATAAACACTTTGGGAGCAAGAAGGAAAATAAAACTTGGAGAATTGAAGAATTAGGAAATCTACATATTGAGGTAAGTGCAATTTCAAGTTTAGATTCTTATTGAATTCATGAATTTAAGTTTACCAGTGGTTAGATGAAATTGCATAAGAAATAAAGGAAACCATGCTTAAATAAGGGAAGAGAGAATGTGGTAGCCATGGAACCCTAAGGTTTTGAAGGTATTTAGTTAGGTTAAATATGAAATCTTGGTGAATAGATGTTATATATGTGAATTGTATATTTAGATTACAAGAATTGTGAAGATTGGACAAACTTAGGGTTTTGGAGATTAGGGTTTAGAGACCAAAAATGTGAGAAACTTGTAAATGGTGTCTTTGACCTAATTTGAAGTGAGAAATGGTCATTTGTGACCTAATTAAGTGAGTTAGAAGTGTTGGAATTAAAGTCAAATTCGGAGGGAGTGTGGTCATGCTGCTGCAGCATGACCAAGTCAACTTTGAGGGACCAAAAATGAAATTTTATAAGTCCAATTGGTATGAGACCAATTGGAAATGAAAATAGGCACTAAATGACACAATTTTCATCTAGGAAGCATGCCCAAAAAGTGATTAAAACCTAGCGAACAAATTGACCAAAGTTGGAAAATTGCAGGCTGCCCTATACAAACTGACCAAATGAACAATGTTCGTTCATTTGTTCATAACTCGAGCTAGGCAGGTCAAAATGACTTGAAATTTTACCAGTGGTTAGATGAGATATAGATCTAAAACTTTCATGAAGAACACAAACTCAAATTATGCCATTAACCCATTCAAATTACTGAGCAAATTTGAATCACTGAATCTGCAGAACTGCAGATTTACCATATGAACAGTAAAGTTTCAATGGCTATAACTCTCTCTAGAAAACTTCAATTTAGGTGATTCTTGAACCGATGGAAACCTAAGGCATAGTAGAACATTTCATATGAAGAAAATCAGACCAAATTATGGACTTAACTTGATCAAATTGCTGAACGAAGTTGGATCAATAATCTGCCAAAACTAAAATCTGCAGCATGAACAGTAACCGTAATTTGGATATAACTTGAGCTACAAAACTCCAATTGGAGTGATTCAAATAGGAGAATAAACTTAAGACAATAGGAAACATTTTCTATGAAGGAAGTTTTGCAAAATTCTAACAGAAAAGTGACAAATGGAACAGTGCAACCTTAGACACCAAAACTGAAAATTTGGCAATTTTGCCTAAAAGACCTAAGTTTTGAGAAAATGACCAAAACCAACAAGTTTGGTGACCAAAATATGGTATGTGGGTGAATTTGGAATTCCCATACCTATTAAACCTTATTCAAGTCAACAATTTGACTTGAATAGTGTAGTGAATAGTAACCCGAAACACAAAAATTTCAAGAACGTCGAGTTTAGCACATTAGAGCTTAGTAAAAGTGAAGTTAAATTTATTTTTGGATTTACGCTAAGTTATGGTACTGAAACACTGTGAAACTGTGTGTTTCAGCTGAAAAAGACTTGGAAGGTCTGAGAGACTAAGTCAAGGCCTAGAGGCGACTCACGTCAGGTTTGTGCACAATAAACCTTATTTGAGCCTTTTGTCATTGAAAAATTGATTTAGTGTGATTTATGTAAATTTGAAGTTAATTATGAATTGTGTTGCCATCTTGTGAATGAAATTATGACTTTGGAAATTTATTGGATTTCTCACGAATCATTTGAATAAAATGTTTGAAATTGATTTTTGATTCACACTTAGGATGACAGTATCTTATTATTCGTCCTCCATTTATGGGGTGAGGTCGGTTATTTTTCCTCCCTCTCTGGTTTACCAATTGAGGTTGTAGATCAGATGAGTACTTATTAGTTAGCTAGCCAACTCCCTCATTGATTTCGATTAGTGGGGTTGTAGATTGCTTTGTCGTGGTGTACAACGCGGCATTGATCAGAAATTTTGTGTCATGGCTTAAGTTGTGTATGAATTGGCAACACTGTGTTCTTAAATTATTTGACTAAATTGTATTATTATGAGTTTTGATAATTTGTGAAATGTGATTGAGAAATATTTAAATTGTGTTTTGGCAATGAATGATTTATGTATTATATTTAAAATTTTTATTGTGCACCACTGAGTATTTTTTTATACTCGGCGATAGCTTGTTTTACTGTCGCAGATAAGAGCGAGGAGAAAGCACCAGAATGAGCTGCTATCAATATTGAAGATTCCATTGATCTTTTTGTACGGGTATTGTTTTATACCCTTGTAGTTATTTTGAGGTAAATATTGTGATGTTGTATGTATCAATGTAAAGTGAGCAATTGTATAATAAATTGTAATAATTTTATTTTTGGATTGTATATTTGTAAATTTAATTTGTGCATATAATATTGATGGAATGATATGAAATAGTTTGTTTTGAGAATTTTGAGATGACAAATTTTGGATTAAATTATGGAATTGATTTGAGATGTGTTGACTTGAGAATATTTGGAGGTTGTTAGTTGAGAAAATTATTGGAAGTGCTTTTTTTCAGGTATTTGAAGAACTGTTTTCTCCAAATACAAACGGAACTCTGTCAAAATTTTTGTAAAATTTACGGAAAAATAAAAATGGACAAAAATTTTTACTAGTTTTTAAGCTTTGTGTAAATGATTTTAATTCATACCAAAATGCTCACCACTTCCAAAATGTAAGAAAATAGTTTTAAAATCCCTTGTAGTGTGCTTAATGAATTATCGGTAGGTGAAGTTCGGTAGTTCATTAGGTATTCTACGGGAACATGTCATGCCTTATAGAGGGGTAAGATGTGACATGTTTTAGTGGTATCAAAGCATGGTTTTGCAATGAATTTTGACTATTTATGTGAACATTTCTTTGATAAGTACAACTACTCAAGTGTCATTAATTGATACATATGACATATTTACATCATGAATATGCACTAACGGAGGTCAACCTCCTTGTGTTTGATCTCAGGAAGTAGAAATTTTGAGAAAACGGAATGGAAGAAGGAGATCATTCCGTGGAACAATCTGTTGAGGCTGAGGTTCAAGGGAAAGCCCCAGCACTCCAGAATGTGAGTGGGTTAGCCACTCCAACTCCTACTCCAACACTGCAGTTTCCTGCTCAGTTTGTACAGTAGATGGCTGTGTTTTTCCAGCAAATGGCGGGAAATGTGCCACCCCAAGCTCAGATACAAGTACCTGTAGCACAACTACAGCCCTCAGCTCGGCAATATGAAAAATTGATGAAATTTGGGGCCATCGAGTTTAAAGGCACTGTGGATCCACTAGAGGCAGAACAGTGGTTGGAAAGAATGAAACGGGTTTTCAGGAAGCTGCAGTGTACTGAAGAATTAAAATTTGAATATTCAGTATCTCTTCTCCAAGGGGATGCATATGAATGGTGGAAGACTATCCCCCACAGCCTGGTAGAACCTCCAGTCCTTGCTTGGTCAGACTTTTTGAGGGAGTTTCGACAGAAGTGGGTTCCCGATGCATATGTGGATATGAAGTTACAAGAATTCCTGAGTTTGAAACAAGGGGACAGAACCAAAGAAGAATATGAGAGAGACTTCTCTCGACTGAGCCACTACGCTGGAAGCTTAGTCTCCAACCCTAGAGATAGATGTAAGAGGTTTGAGTCTGGGTTAAGGCCGAATCTGAGAATGCAAGTTGTGGGTTTCCGACATTAGAATTTCTCTGAGTTGATCTCACAGGCCCTGGAATTGGAAAGGATAGAATCAGAAGGGTACACAAGAGAAAGAGAAGACTAAAAAGACTACTGGACAAGCATCTGAGAGTAGTTCTGGGAAGAGGAAATAGTTTGGGGGATCTAGCTCTCGTAGATCTGACAGAGGTAGATTCTCTGGCCAAAGACCACCCCGGTCTGGTCAACAGACCCAGCAAGCACCCCGAGGAGCTCTATCAGTACGACAGTGTGAAACTTGTGATAGAACTCACGGTGGGGTTTGTTTTAAGGCCACCAGTGCATGTTTTAACTGTGGAGGGAGCAAACATTTCGCTAAGGATTGTACTAGTCTGCGCTGGTCTGGACCTTCTGCTACATCTGAAGGATCAGCCCAAGTCTCTACACCTAGAGGGTCACAGTCAGCTGGTAGAGGTAGAGGTAGAGGCAGAGGCAGAGGTAGGGGTCCTAGTAACACTCCTGGGAGTCAAAGCACTGTTAACCAGCCAGTATCCAGTGGCGCACCAGTCAGAGTGTATACCATGCATCAGAGAGAGGAAGCTGAAACATCAGATGTAGTAGCTGGTATTTTCTCCATCCTTGACGAAGATGTACATGTGTTATTTGATCCTGGCTCCACACATTCGTATGTTAGTGCTAGTGTGATGTGTTCTACTGCTATTCAGTGTGTACCAATGGACTATGATGTGCTAGTAACTAGTCCATTAGGCCAGGAGGTCAGGGTAAATAGACTTTATAGGGACTGTCCTTTGATGGTCCAAGGACACACTTTTCTGTCTGATTTGATTGAAATGCCCTTCAGAGATTATGACATTATCTTGGGCATGGATTGGTTAGCCAGGCATCATGCGATGATTGATCAGAGATCAAGACAGTCACTTTTGGTCTTCCTCAGTATGGTGATGTAGTAATACATGGGGAGAGGCAGTTATTACCTTCAAACATCATTTCAGCTGCACTGGCCAAAAAAATGATTAGGAAAGGGTGTGAGGCGTACTTGGCACATGTGATAGACACCCAAGTGGATAGTCCAGCACTGAGGGACATTCCTACTGTATGTGACTTTTTGGATGTATTTCCTGATGAATTGCTAGGATTACCTCCAGAAAGAGAAGTGCAGTTTGAAATTGATGTTATGCCTGGTGTGGACCCAATCTCTATAACTCCATACATAATGGCACCAGCAGAACTAAAAGAATTAAAAGTACAGTTGCAAGAGTTGCTTGACAAGGGCTTCATCCGCCCTAGTGTGTCACCTTGGGGAGCACCAGTATTGTTTGTAAAGAAGAAGGATGGCACTCTCCGGTTATGCATTGACTATTGGCAGTTGAATAAGGTGACAATAAAGAACAGATACCTATTGCCCCGCATTGATGACTTGTTTGATCAGTTGAGGGGTGCAGCTGTGTTCTCCAAAATTGACTTGAGATCAGGTTATTATCAGCTGAAAGTACAAGAGCAGAGTATTTCTAAAACTACCTTTAGAACCCGCTATGGCCATTATGAGTTCTTGGTTATGCCATTCGGGTTAACTAATGCTCCGGTTGCTTTTATGGATCTGATGAACACTATCTTCAGACCATACCTCGACCAGTTTGTTGTGGTATTTATTCATGATATATTAGTCTATTCGAGGAATGCAGAAGAGCATGATAGACATCTGCGGATTGTACTACAGACTTTGAGGGAGAAATAGCTATATGCCAAATTATCGAAGTGTGAATTTTGGCTGAAGGAGATATCCTTTTTGGGGCACATAGTATCAGCAGAGGGTATTAAGGTAGATCCTAGCAAGATAGAAGCTATCCTTAATTGGAAGCCACCCAGAAATATCACAGAGATTCGCAGTTTTCTGGGTTTAGCTGGATACTACCGTCGATTTGTGAAGGGATTCTCCATGTTGGCATCTCCATTGATCAAGCTGCTTAGAAAAGATGTGAAATTTCAGTGGGCGGATAAATGCCAACAGAGTTTTAATGAATTGAAGAGATGTTTGACTGAGGCTTTAGTCCTGACTTTACCTACACCAGGTAAAGAATATATAGTTTATAGTGATGCTTCTCACAATGAGTTAGGCTGTGTATTGATGCAAGATCGAAATGTCATTGCCTATGCATCAAGCCAGATAAAACCGCATGAGAGGAATTATCCGACACATGACTTGGAGCTTGCAGCTATTGTGTTTGCTCTTAAGATCTGGAGACATTATTTGTATGGGGAGAAGTGCTACATCTACACAGATCATAAGAGTTTGAAGTATTTGGGCACCCAGAAAGAGTTGAATTTGAGACAGAGGAGATGGTTAGAGTTGATAAAAGACTATGATTGTTTAATAGACTATCAGCCAGGGAAAGCTAATGTTGTGGCTGACGCCTTAAGTCGCAAGATTATGGCAAGTCTACAGGTTACTCCTTTGTCTATGGTACATGAGTTAAGATCATTACATGTAAGCTTAGAGGTTAATGATGATGGATGACAATGATTGCATGGCATGTACAAACGATTGATTGATCGATCAAAATGGTCGTTGAGTGATGAAAGGTATCGGTCGTTGGAAGAAGTCTGGCAGGGCAAGAAACCAGAATTCTCAATCAGAGATAATGGTTTATTGCTACACCAGGGCAAAATATGTGTTCCTAATGATGTTGATTTGAGACAGATCATTTTGAAGGAAGCACATGAGTCTCCTTTTGCCATGCACCCTGGTGGTACAAAAATGTATAGAGGGCTAAAGGAGCATTACTGGTGGATGGGTATAAAAAGATATGTGGCAGAATTTGTTTCCAAATGCCTAACTTGTCAACAAGTGAAGGCAGAGCATCAAATACCCACTGGGTTGTTACATCCACTACCAATGCCAGAATGGAAATGGGAAAGAATAACAATGGATTTTGTGATGGGACTTCCGAGGACACAGAAGAGTCACGATGCAGTTTGGGTCATTGTTGACAGACTGACTAAATCTGCTCATTTTTTGCCAGTTCGGATGGACTACAGCTTAGAAAGATTGGCCAAGTTGTATATAGACGAGATTGTGAGACTGCATGGAGTGCCAGTATCCATTGTATCAGATAGAGATCCTAGGTTCACTTCTAGATTCTGGGATAGTCTTCAGAGAGCCCTAGGAACTAGATTGAACTTTAGTACTGCATTCCACCCACAGACAGATGGCCAGTCTGAGAGGGTAATTCAGATCTTGGAGGATATGCTACGGGCTTGTTTGATTGAGTTTGAGGGCAGTTGGGATACACACTTGCCTTTGATTGAGTTTGCTTATAACAACAGCTACCAATCTAGCATTGGGATGCCTCCATATGAAGCTTTGTATGGAAGAAAATGTAGAACCCCGTTGTGTTGGGATGGAATGGGTGAAAGAAAGATGATTGGACCTGAAATTGTTCATCAAACTGAAGAGAAAATCAGAGTGATCAGAGATCGACTTAAGACTACATCAGACCGTCAGAAGTCCTACATTGATCTGAAGAGAAGGGATATTGAGTATGTAGTGGGTGAGAAAGTTTTCCTCAAGGTTTCTCCTTGGAAGAGAATTATGAGATTCGACAGAAAGGGGAAATTGAGTCCTGGTTTCATTGGGCCAGATGAGGTTCTGGAAAGAGTGGGTCCTTTGGCATATCGGTTGGCATTACCTCTAGAGTTGGAGAAGATACATAACGTCTTCCATGTGTCTATGTTGAGGAGGTATCGATCAGACCCATCTCATGTACTACCAGTAGAAGAAATTGAAGTGAATCCAGACCTCACATATGAAGAAGAACCCATAGAGATTCTGGCTTATGAGGTGAAGCAGCTACGGAACAAGCAGATACCATTGGTAAAAGTGCTGTGGAACCATCATTCGGGCCAGGAGGCTACTTGGGAACGAGAGGAGGACATGAGGAGACAACACCCACAACTGTTCAGAGATTAATACCAGGTAAAATTTCGAGATAAAATTTATTTAAGGGGAGGAGAATTGTAACACTCCTATTTGTATAGCCTGGTATATTTCACTGTTCCGGTGACCGGTGTCGGTCCAGACAATTAAGGGGATTAGAACCACACTTAAGACAACTAGAGAAGCCATAAATATAAATAATTAGTAATTGCCAATTAGTTAAGTATAAATAAGAAAAACAGAATATAAGAAGTTAAACGAGCTGAGAGTCACAGCGATGGGTAACCGTCGTGGGAATGACTGCGAAGCCATTTTAAACTCAAATTTCAAACCGTCAAATGTGACGCTACGATCCTTAGGACCATTACGAACACAGTGAAAAAAAGAAAATCACAAAAAAGAACTATTAAGCCAGTCAAATAATTAGGTCAGGGAGCCGGAAGAAATACTGAATTATTTGCAAACCAGGATAAACCGGCGAGGGGCAATTTGGTCAATTAACCCTGAGAGCTTACTCCTGACCTAACTGTCAAATAAAATCAGAGAAAAAAAAATTTCATAATCAAGAATTAAATTAAAGAACTAATAGAAAAATAAATAGAAAAAAAATGGAAAAGTCAAAAGGTGATGACATCATGCATGACCTCATGCATGATGCCATAAAAATGATACTTAATATATTTACTTAATCTGAATTTTTGGGTCTTCCATAAGTAAATAAAAGAAAAGAAAAGAAAAACAAAAATCATTGTCTTCCTTATCCCAAACAAGCCGCCCACTTCTCTCTCCCTTAGCTCTCTCTCTCAAACTCCATTAAAGCTCCCAATTTAAGCTTCATACACCCCAATTTAACCATAAATTCCCCTAAAGTCCTTAAGTAAATCTTACTCCTAGACCTAGATAAACACTTTGGGAGCAAGAAGGAAAAGAAAACTTGGAGAATTGAAGAATTAGGAAATCTACAAATTGAGGTAAGTGCAATTTCAAGTTTAGATTCTTATTGAATTCATGAATTTAAGTTTATGTGTGATGAAATTGCATTAGAAATAAAGGAAACCATGCTTAAATAAGGGAAGAGAGAATGTGGCAGCCATGGAACCCTAAGGTTTTGATGGTATTTAGTTAGGTTAAATATGAAATCTTGGTGAATAGATGTTATATATGTGAATTGTATATTTAGATTACATGAATTGTGAAGATTGGACAAACTTAGGGTTTTGGACATTAGGGTTTAGAGACCAAAAATGTGAGAAACTTGTAAATGGTATCTTTGACCTAATGTGAAGTGTGAAATGGTCATTTGTGACCTAATTAAGTGTGTTAGAAGTGTTGGAATTAAAGTCAAATTCGGAGGGAGTGTGGTCATGCTGCTGCAGCATGACCAAGTCAACTTTAAGGGACCAAAAATGAGATTTTACAAGTCCAATTGGTATGAGACCAATTGGGAAGGAAAATAGGCACTAAATAACACAATTTTCATTTAGGAATGCCCAAAAAGTGACTAAAACCTAGTGAACAAATTGACCAAAGTTGAAAAATTGCAAGCTGCCCTGTACAAACTGACCAAATGAACAGTGTTTGTTCATTTGGTCATAACTCAAGATAGGCAGGTCAAAATGACCTGAAATTTTACTAGTGGTTAGATGTGATATAGATCTAAAATTTTCATGAAGAACACAAACTCAAATTATGCCATTAACCCAATCAAATTACTGAGCAAATTTGAATCACTGAATCTGCAGAACTGCAGATTTACCATATGAACAATAAAGTTTCAATGGCTATAACTCTCACTAGAAAACTCTGATTTAGGTGATTCTTGAACCGATGGAAACCTAAGACATAGTAGAACATTTCATATGAAGAAAATTAGACCAAATTATGGACTTAACTTGATCAAATTGCTGAATGAAGTTGGATTAATAATCTACTAGAACTAAAATCTGCAGCATGAACAGTAACCGTAATTTGAATATAACTTGAGCTACAAAACTCCAATTGGAGTGATTCAAAAAGGAGAATAAACTTAAGACAATAGGGAACATTTTCTATGAAGGAAGTTTTGCCAAATTCCAACAGAAAAGTGACCAATGGAACAGTGCAATCTTAGACACTAAAACTGAAAATTTGGCAATTTTGCCTAAAAGACCTAAGTTTTGAGAAAATGACCAAAACCAATAAGTTTGGTGACCAAAATGTGGTATGTGGGTGAAGTTGGAATTCCTATACGTATTAAACCTTAGAAAGTCAACAATTTGACTTGAATAGTATAGTGAATAGTAACCCGAAACACAAAATTTCAAGAACGTCGAGTTTAGCACATTAGAGCTTAGTAAAAGTGAAGTTAAATTTATTTTTGGATTTATGCTAAGTTATGGTACTGAAACACTTTGTGGCTGTGTGTTTAAATTTGAAAAGACTTGAAAGGTCTGAGAGATTGAGTCAAGGCCTAGAGGCGACTCACGTCAGGTTTGTGCACAATAAACCTTATTTGAGCCTTTTGTCATTGAAAAATTGATTTAGTGTGATTTATGTAAATTTGAAGTTAATTATGAATTGTGTTGCCATCTTGTGAATGAAATTATGACTTTGGAAATTTATTGGATTTCTCACGAATCATTTGAATAAAATGTTTGAAATTGATTTTTGATTCACACTTAGCATGACGGTATCTTATTATTCCTCCTCCATTTATGGGGTGAGATCGGTTATTTTTCCTCCCTCTCTGGTTTACCAGTTGAGGTTATAGATCGGATGAGTACTCATTAGCTAGCTAGCCACCTCCCTCATTGATTTTGATTAGTGGGGTTGTAGATTGCTTTGTCGTGGTGTACAATGCGACATTGATTGGAAATTTTGTATCATGGCTTATGTTGTGTATGAATTGGCAACACTGTGTTATTAAATTATTTGACTAAATTGTGTTATTATGAGTTTTAATAATTTGTGAAATGTGATTGAGAAATATTTAAATTGTGTTTTGGCAATGAATGATTTATGTATTGTATTTAAAATTTTTATTATGCACTACTGAGTATTTTTTTATACTCAGTGATAGCTTGTTTTGCTGTCGCAGATAAGAGCAAGGAGAAAGCAGCAGAGTGAGCTGCTATCAATATTGAAGATTCCATTGATCTTTTTGTACGGGTATTGTTTTATACCCTTGTAGTTATTTTGATGTAAATATTATGATGTTGTATGTATCAATGTAAAGTGAGTAGTTGTATAATAAATTGTAATAATTTTATTTTTGGACTGTATATCTATAAATTTAATTTGTGCATACAATATTGATGGAATGATATGAAATAGTTTGTTTCGAGAATTTTGAGATGACAAATTTTGTATTAGATTATGGAATTGATTTGACATGTGTTGACTTGAGAATATTTGGAGGTTGGGAGTTGAGAAAATTATTGGAAGTGCTTTTTTTCAGGTATTTGAAGAACTGTTTTCTCCAAATACAAACGGAACTCTGTCAAAATTTTTATAAAATTTGTGAAAAAATAAAAATAGACAAAAATTTTTACTATTTTTTAAGCTTTAAGTAAATGATTTTAATTCATACCAAAATGCTCACCACTTCCAAAATGTAAGAAAATAGTTTTAAAATCCCTTGTAGTGTGCTTAATGAATTATCGGTAGGTGAAGTTCGGTAATTCATTAGGTATTCTACGGGAACATGTCATGCCTTATAGAGGGGTAAGGTGTGACAAAGTAGGGATGAAAGTTGTAGTTCATTAGGTCCATAAAAGCTGCTAGTGCATTTGTCAGCCTAAATGGCATCACTAGAAACTCATAGTGTCCATACTGGGTCCTGAAAGCAATTTTAGGAACATTTGTCTCCTTCACTCTCAGCTAGTGATAGCCAGACTTGAGATTTATCTTAGAGAATACTCCATCTCCCCTCAACTGATCAAACAGGTTATCTACTAGAGGTAAAGGATATTTGTTTTTCACAGTCACCTTATTTAGCTACCGGTAGTCTATACATAGCCGAAGTGTACCGTCCTTCTTTTTCACAAATAGCACCGGTGCTCCCCAGGGTGACACACTAGGGGGTATGAAACCCTTGTCTAGTAGCTCCTGTAACTGAACTTTCAACTCTTTCAGTTCAGTAGGTGCCATCCTATATGGAGCAATGGAGATTGGTGCAGTACCCGGCATAACCTCTATAGCAATCTCCACTTCTCTATCAGGTGGCAAACCTGGCAACTCTTTAGGAAACACATTCGGAAATTCACATACTGTGGAGATCTCCTGTATGCCTGGGCTAGTCTTCCTGGTATCAACCACACGTGCTAAGAAAGCCTCACAGCCCTTTCTTATCATTCTTCTGGCTGCTGTGGCTGATATGATAGCAGAAAGACAACCTGTTCCTTCACCTACAACTGTAATCTCATTCCCTTCTGCTGTTTGTAGTGACATCCTCTTTAGCTGATAATCTACCATCGCCTAATGACGTGATAACCAATACATTCCTAATATCACATCAAACTCATGGAATGGTAGCTCAATCAAGTCAGCTGAAAACTCATAACCCTGTATCCTCAGAGGACAATCCTTATAGACCTTTTTCACCATGACACTATGGCCTAAAGGGTTTGTGACTTGTATGTCCTCCTCTAACTCCTTTATCTGTACCCCCCTATTAACTGGCGGTGTGATACACACATATGAATGTGTGGAACCCAGATCAATCAATGCACATACTAACATATCATAAAGAGAAAATATACCTCTAATGACATTAGCTGGCTCTCATAGCATAAGCACGAGGTGCTAACCTAGTCTCCTACCTCTGAACTGTCTCTGCAATAGGCCTCTGTGATGTACCAATTGTATCTGGCCTCGTAAGTCTTTTACCCCTCTGTGCTAGACCTCTCCATCTGGGGTGGAGTAGTGGGAACACTATTGTTCCTCTATGGACAATCCTCCAGAAAGTGATCTGTAGACCCACATCTGAAACATCCACCAGTCAATAATCTGCACTCTCCTCTGTGGGCCCTGCCACAATGTGCACAAGCTAGTGGTGGGGCTGATCCCCATGTAGCTAAACCCGAAGAACTACCCACTGATGCACCAGACTGTCCTCCTCCTCGCGAAGTAAACTGAGATTTCTGCCTCTTACCTCGGCCCTGAGTCTGACCCTGAGACTCCTTGGGCTTCTTACTGCCAGTGTTTGCTAAATCGGACTGACCATATTCAAAACCCCTCTTGCGTTACCTATCCTTTTTGGACTGCTCTTCATTTCTGACTCTCTCCACATCAAGGGCTGATACTACCATCAGAGAGAAATCGGTGAAGTGGTGAGATGTCACTATCAGCCTAATGTTATCATTCAGCCCGTCCTCAAACCTTCTGCACTTATCAGTTTCTGTGGGCATCAACTCCAATGCATATCCGCTAAGTCTCACAAATTCCTGCTCATATTCGGAGACTGTAAGCTGCCTCTGTCTCAGTGCCAAGAATTCTCTCCTTCTGGTCTCCAAGTACACATGACTGATGTATTTCTTTCTGAATTTAGCTAGAAAGAACTCCCAGGTAATCTGTGCAGGCTGTACCACTCTCGATACTATCACCCACCATCTATATGCATCCTCCTATAGCAGTGACTGAGCACACTCCAACTGCTACTTTGGGGTGCAGTGTAACTACTGCAATACCCTCTCTGTCCTCTCCACCCAATACTCTGCTGCAGCTGGATCATCCTCTTTCTTACCCCTGAAGTTAACTGCTCTATACTTCTGCAGTTTCTCTAGTGGGGATCTATATACAGGTTGTGGCTATGGGGACGGTGGTGGCTGTACAAGTGGCGGTGGTAGTGGTTGTGGCTGTGACTGTGGAGGTGGAGGTGGAGGTGGAGGTGGCTATGGCTGTGGAATGGCTCCGGTGACCTGACAGAGCAGCTGAGTCATCGGTTCCAAGAAGGCCTACTGTGCTCTCCCTGCAGTGCCACGGGATGACTCGGCTCTACTACTTCACTCCCTACTAGGAGAAGGTGCAGGTGCGTGACTCTTTACCTCCTCCTCTATCGGTCCTGGAGGTCCGTGCTCTAAAGGGTTAGATGCCATCGATCCTATAAAATAGACAAAGAATAGATTTGCATTAGTGTCACCTCGACTCTATTTAAAGGCCCATGCATGTGATGCACTCTATCTATTTCTAATTATCTAGGTCTAGGACTGCCTAAACCTCTGCTCTGATACCACTAAATGTGACGCCCCTTACCCGTCTACTGTATAGCAAAGCGAAGTGCCACATTCGGTGCCGGAGCACCCTATCTTGTCTTATCATGTCCATTGTAAACTTTTAATATCATTTAAAAGCATATAATCCATGTGTAGAATTTTTTTTTTTTTACATAACTTGTTTCTGTAGAGACTCAGACATGGCCTCCTCTGTTTTATTAGCATCTAGCGGGTTCCACTAATCACCTGTTAACATGTTCATATTCATTTCATACATTTCCATATCATATTCTCTTCTATCATATCATTCACAACTATTTATGAGATCTCAAAAAGTATCATCTATTGCATTCATATAGAAATTAATAGATAATAAATTACAAGTTTTCATTACAATCTCAAAATGAAATGCATTATGTTTTTATGTACAATGAACAAAAAGACAAAATATAGACATACATGGGCCCTACCAACAAAATACAAAAGACTGAGGTGACTCTGGACGGTGGCATATTTGGTCAGAGCTCTATCAGGCCACTACTGGTGCTGCTGCTGTGGCTGCTCGGACCAGTCTCCAATACCTACGCAATGGAAAACCAATGTGCTAAGCATAACGCTTAGTGGTGCATAATTTATAATAACAATAACTAATAATTGAAATAATAATGGCAATTCATAATTTTCTGGGTCTTTTACATTTTCATTGCACTTTAGAAACAATTAAAATTATTGGGATCTTTTCTATTTACTTATTATATTTTAAGTCTTAATTAATCATTATCAATGCCCAAGAAACCTATAACAAATTATAAAAGGTGAATACATGGGAGTATACTAGTTAGACAGCCATATGTCTATCCAGTATACATCGGTCATATCAGGCATGAAGCCTGCAGGCAGGCATTTAAGCCAGATATAATATTGGGCACAATGGCCAACCGGTAGGCATAAAGCTTATAGAACAATCATGTCAGAAATATTTTATCTGTTGATGATTATTCCTATAGGCAGTACTGCTATCTGTAGTCCCTAATTGGTATACCAATTGATCCAAATTAAATAAATAAGTCTAGGTATACTATAGATAATTAAATATTATCACTTATTTACTTGAAATGTTCATGTCACTTTATAGTGGGAAAATAGGTCCCACATACCCTTTTCATGTGATTTAGTGTTTAATGGCTTGTTAGGGTTGATTTCCTACCATAAAATAATTTATCTCATTGAACCTTTGTTTAGGTTCAGTTTTGTGTCATGCATTTACCTATCCATTTGATCAGCTTGTGGCCACTGTTTGGCCACACTTCCTTCATGGAAATTCTTCCCCTATGTCTTATCTTTATTTTCCTTTTTGAATCATGTCAATCTGATTTTTATAACTCAAGTTATGGTTGGATAACCATAACTGACTCATTTCCAGATTCTAGTTCCTTAACTAGGCAGCTTTTAGACTTAAATTTTACCTAATTAATGGAACATGTTGCAGTTACTTTTAGGCAGGATGATCTTCATAGAAATTGTTTCCCTATGTCTGATGATCATTTAGAATTTTGAATCATAATTTTTCAAGATTTTTGGAATTATTTATGGCCAATTTATTGACCTGGGCTCATATACCCTATGCCAACAGGCGTTCAGTTCAGGTCAGTGATTGCAAGTCACTTTTGGAGGTTCTTACAGGCATAATTGGAGAAAGGTTTCTCAAATAAAGTTGTATCCTTGTCTCTCAGGTTTCTGAAAAGGTATGGCTCATCTCAATTGGATTTTTCTAGTGGGAGATATGACTAAAAAACTGTTCTAAGGTCAAATGAAGTTTGGTTAGATTCTAGGTTTTGTTGCAGTGAATTTTTCTAACTATTTGCCCTAGTTCTCTTAATTTCTAGATTTTGGTCAAAATACAAATTTTGTAGGGCTGTCTCTTGTGGACATTTTTCCACTGATTTCTTACATTTGAGTTATTGTAGACCAAGTTATGGCCATTTTGCCAAAACTGGTCGGGTAAGTTTATGTCCAGCAGTTTCTGGGCAACCTAATTCTGGATAGTTTTGTGACTCAATTTGGGCCAGCAATTTGGTTTGGTTTTTGGCATTTCTGGGTTCAGTGGTCTTCATGAAAATTTTATCCTTATATCTAAGCTTTCCAATGGTATCAAATTCAGGTCATTTGGACCAATATAGAGGGAGTTATGACTAAATGAATATGTACTGTTCATTTGGTCATTTTCTGAGTTTTATGCAGGGTCATCCGAAATTGGGCAGTGTTTTGGTCAAGTTTTGGACAGAATTTGGGCATGGTTTCTTCATGGAAAATGGGCTATTTTGGGTATAGTTTTACCTCCAATTGGTCTCATATCAATTGGAGTCACATAATTTCAGTTATGGCTCATCAAACACACTAGACTCATTGAGTCCCAACCTGCAGAAAACAAGCACTCCCAATTTTCAATTTTCTCTAACTTCCTTACTTCAATTGGCATGCATAGCACTTCTATAAGCAACAATCTCAACTCAATAGGTCAATTTCAAGCATTTACATAAAGTCCCCAAATCATGTATATAAACCCTAATTCCAATCACCCAATTTACACAAACTCAACTCATTTACACTTATAATCATATCAACTATTCAAACATCCTCATGGAACCATTTTTCATCACTTAAAAGCATCAAACCTCAAGAGATTCATGGCTGCTGAAATTAAGGTTCTTCAATTCCTTTTTATTTGTTTTCATTTTCATGGAATACTCACGCATCTCATCATTCTTACAAGATTTAAAGAAGAGAGGGAGTGGTATTTTTGCACTTACCTTTGTGACCCAACTTGCAAACTTCAATTTCCCTTCTTCTAATGGCTACCAATAACTTCCTTATGGGGTGGAGATGATTTTTAATGAAGGAGACTATGGGTTTTGGTGAGTGAGTGAGGAGAAAATCAAGCTTTAAGCTTGAATGAAAATGGTGGGAGAGAGGAACCAAGGGAGATGGCAAGGAGAGAGAGAAGAGGAAGAAGAAGATGAGTTGGTGGGGTTTTGTCTTCTTATGTCTTATATATATTCTATTTTTGTGTGCTGTAATTTTTTTTCATAAGCTTTTCTTTTCTTTTCTTTTCTTTTCTTTTCTTTTCTTTTCTTCTTCTTCCTAATTCAATTCAAAAATTTTAACTTATGTTAATTATTCATTCTCTCAAATTTTAATTTAACATTTAGGTCAAAATTCACCTCTGGGGGTGAAATGATCAAAATGTCCTTCATAGTGTATATTAAGTTATTTTTATTATTTTATACCAATTAATAAATTTTCTAAAATTTTATCTTATTTTCTCTAAATTTTTCCTATATTTTCTTAGCATTTATTCCATCAATTTATGCCTTCTCACTATAGTTAAAGTGTAGTTCCAGACATTTTGACTGTCCGAACAGACATTAGTCATCAGAACAGTAGAATGTACGGATTACCAATGGTGAGGGCATTACATGCTTGGTTTGCCACCAGAAAGGGAAGTTGAATTTGCTATTGAGATAATGCTGGGTACAGCACCAATCTCCATTGCTCCATATAGGATGGCACCCACTGAATTGAAATAGCTAAAAATCCAGTTGTAGGAGTTACTGGATAAGGGGTTCATACGCCCCAGTGTGTCACCGCGGGGAGCTCCGACATTATTTGTGAAAAAGAAGGATAGGACTTTGAGATTATGCATTAACTACCGGCAGCTAAATAAAGTAACTATGAAAAACAAGTATCCATTGCCCAGAATTGATGATCTGTTTGATTAATTGAAGGGAGCAGGCACATTTTCCAAGATTGATATCAGATCAGGGTATCATCAGTTGAGGGTAAGGGATGCAGATGTGCCAAAGACTGCATTCAGAATCCGGTATGGGCACTATGAGTTTCTAGTGATGCCATTTGGGTTAACTAACGCACCAGTAGTTTTCATGGACCTTATGAAGCGTATCTTCCATCCATACTTAGATCGATTTGTAGTAGTCTTCATTGATGATATACTAGTGTATTCTAAAAACAAAGAAGAACATGATGAGCATTTGAGGATTGTTCTGCAAACTCTGAGAGAGAAGAAGCTGATGCTAAATTGTCCAAGTGTGACTTTTGGTTGAGTGAGATCTCCTTTCTTGGACATATAGTATCAGCTGATGGGATTAGAGTGGATCTAAAGAAAATTGAAGCAATGATAGAATGGAAGCCTCCCAGAAATACAACTGAGGTCAGAAGCTTCTTGGGACTAGCTGGTTACTACAGAAGGTTTGTGAAGGGGTTTTCTTTGATAGCTGCTCCACTGATCAAGTTGCTGCATAAAAATGTCAGATTTGACTGGAATGACAAGTGTCAAGCCAGTTTTGAGAGGTTGAAGGCTATGTTGATAAAGGCACCAGTGTTAACACAGCCAGTGTCTGGAAAAGACTTTGTGATCTACAGTGATGCTTCCCATAATGGGTTAGGGTGTGTATTGATGCAAGAGGAGAAAGTGGTCGCCTATGGTTCTAGGCAGTTAAGGCCACATGAACAGAACTACCCTACTCATGATCTGGAGCTAGCAGTGATCATATTTGCACTAAAGATATGGAGGCACTACTTGTAGGGTGAAAAGTGCTACATCTACATAGACCACAAAAGTCTAAAATATTTGCCAACCCAAAAGGAGCTCAACCTTAGACAAAGACGGTGGATTGAGTTCCTGAAGGACTATAACTGTGTGATTGACTACCATTATGGGAAGACAAATGTAGTTACTGCTGCCTTGAGCCAGAAGTCCATCACAGCTTTGAGATCATTGAATGCCCATTTGTCCTTAGCTCAAGATGGACTTATTTTGGCTGAGTTGCAAGTAAAGCCAAACTTGCTACAGCAGATTCGGGATGGGCAGAAGGTAGATGAGAAGCTAATGGCTATTTGGGCAAAATCACAAAGGGGAAGGAGACAAAATATGAGGTAAAAGAAGATGGGTGTCTGCACTACAAAGAAAGAGTGTGCGTACCAGATGATGGGGAATTGAAGACTAGTATTCTGAAAGAAGCACACACTAGTGTTTATGCTATGCACCCTGGAAGTACAAAAACATACCATGACCTGAACCTCACTATTGGTGGCCTAGTATGAAGAAGGACATAGCCGACTACGTGACAAGATGCTTGACATGTCAGCAAGTCAAGGCAGAACATCAAGTTCTATTAGGTTTGTTACAGCCTATAAACATACCTGAATGGAAATGGGACCGAGTCACTATGGATTTTGTTAGCGGTCTAACTCTCACTCAGAAGAAACATGATGCAGTATGGGTAATAGTGGATAGGTTAACCAAATCAGCACATTTTCTGTCAGTTATAACTAACTACTCACTTGAGAAACTAGCAGAGTTGTATATCAGTGAGATAGTTAGACTGCATGGAATCCCACTTTTCATCATATCTGATTGAAACCCAAGGTTCACATCTAGATTTTGGAAGAAGTTGCAAGAATCCTTGAGCACACAACTCCATTTTAGCATGGCTTTTCATCCTCAGACGAATGGACAGTCGGAACGAGTAATTCAGGTAAATCTTTAAAAACTCATTGAATTCCTACAAATATTACATTGAAATGATAGTAATAACGTGAAATATATATTAGGTCCTTGAGGATATGCTAAGGAGTTGTGTTATTGAGTTTGAGGGAAGTTGGGATAGATACCTTTCACTGGTAAAATTCACATACAATAATAGCTATCAAGCTAGCATACAAATGGCTCCCTATGAAGCACTGTATGGGAGGAAGTGTAGAACACCAGTGTGTTGGATTGAGTTGGGTGAAGATAAGCTCGTGGGACCAGACCTGGTAAAATAGACTGAGGAGAAGGTAAAACTGATAAAAGCCAATCTGAAAGTTCCCTCAAATAGACAGAAGTTTTATGCCGACTTAAAGAAAAAAGACATTGAATATGAAGTTGGTGAGAAGGTGTTCCTCAAAGTGTCATCGTGGAAGAAGGTAGTGAGGTTTAGGAGAAAGGGTAAGTTAAGCCCTAGGTTCATTGTGTAACACCCTCCCGGTAGCAACTCCGTACATTCTACTGTTCCGGTGACCGGTGTCGATCCGGACAGCTAGAACGTCCGGAAAAATATTTAAACTAAAGTCAAGAACCAAAATTAACTCAAATATTAATAAGAAAAATTTAGGAAAAATTTTAGAAATAAAATACAACCAAGTCAAATGAGCCGGTGCCCAAGCGATGGGTAACCCAGAGGGAAGTTGCGGTTCTCGCAACGAGGAGCCCTAGACCTGGGGAAAAATTCATAAAATAATTTTTGGGACTCCAGAGAAGAGTCATTGAGGTTCCTATGGCATTAGAATGCCAAGAAAATATTTAGAAAAATTTTACAATCGGTACAGACAATTTTGACCCGTTAAGCCAAACGGAGGGCATTTTGGTCATTTCGCCTTTAGAGACGATTTTTGGCCGACTTGTCCAGTTGAGTAAATAATTATTATGACATAAAATATGAATTAATATTGATGAAAAATTAATTGAAAGTTAGTAGAAAAGAAAAGAAAAGAAAATGCAATAAAATGCCAAATATGACATATTGTGATGTCATTTAAAAAGCTTCCTCCAATCACAATTAAACAACCCTTTAATTAACTAATAAAAGAGACCAAAGGAGACCAAAAATTCTGGTCATCTTCTTCTTCTTCTTCAGCCAAAACGTGACCTCCCCTTTTCCATAACCCTCCATGAAAGTTTCCTTTAATTTCTTCCATTTCCCATGAAATTCCACTACTAAACCCTAAGTCACCTTCACTAAAACTTGTCCCCACATCACAAGGCAACTCTAGGCAGCCACAAAGAGGAGAAATTCTAGAGTTTTCACAAGCTCAATAAGTTGAGCAAAGAGGTTAGTGCTTAATTATGCATGTATATCTCTTGTTCCATGTTAAGGACTTGAAAATGAGTATGAAATTGTGGATTAAATGAATGAAACTTATGGGTATGTATGCCATGGATTTCGGCTGCCCTAAGGAAGGAATAGGATTGAGTGTTTTTGATAGACTTGGAGTGAACTAGAAACCATTTTTAAAGTGTATAAATATAAGGATAATGAACTAGTAGTTAATTAAGGTAAGTTGTGAAAATTCATAATGGGAATTAGGGTTTTAAGGGTGAAAATTGGACTTGGCATTTGAATTGATTAATGGACATTCTAGTGGTCAATTAGTGACCATTTAAGGTAAGTTAATCATAATTTGAAGTGAGTTAATGCATGGCAAAGTGAATGTGTAGGCTGCCTAAAGACAGCAGCAGGGTGACTGAAATTTCAGTCCACTTGGACTGCCCTATCTTTGGCTGTGTTGGTCCAATTAGTGTTTGGCTAATTGGACATGAAACTAGGCTTATAATGGCACATTTTTTCTGAAGAAACCATGCCCAAAAGACCAAAGCAAGTGGACCAAAAGTTGGCCCCAATCCGGATACCCTGCAACAGCACCTGCAGAAATGACAAAATAAACAGTAACTGTTCATTTAGCCATAACTCACTGTAGATAAGGTCAATTGAGCTGAAATTTTTACAGAAACAAGTTAAGACATAGACAAACAACTTTCATGAAGAAACCTACCCCAAATTATGACCAGAACCTAACCCAAATGGCAGTGGCAGTCACTGTTCATGTTACTGTAGATATGGTAATTTCTGCAAAATGGAAATCCGGCCAACTGTGGTTTTTGTACCATATCTGGAGCTACAAAACTCCAAATGGAGTGATTCAAAAAAGGAAATTCAACTAGACAAAATAAGAAACAACTTTCATGTTTTCCATTTCTTCAAATTCCCACTGCAACAGTGTCCAATGGAACAGTAAAGTTGAGTTACAAAAACTAAAAATTTTGCTTCCCTTGGTTTAAACTTTGAAATGGTATAAATGCTTAATGCCAACAAGTTTTGAATGCCAAATGTGGTATATTGGGAGTGCCAAAGTCAATGTACATATTTTCTATCCAAAAGTCAACATTTTTGTTGACCAATGAGGTGAATAGTGACAACAAAATTTGAAATTCAAAATTTGAAGAATTTAAAAGTATCAAATGACCTAGTATACCTAACTAGATTGGTTTGGATAGTTTGGCATGCCAATAGGGTATTGTTTTAGCAGTACTGCGAAAGGAAAGGCTTTGTGCCTGTATTCATGGCTTTATGCCCGTATCCATGGCTTTTATGCCCGTATTCATGGCTTTTATGCCCGATTATGTGATATCATAGCTTTTAGCTATATTGACTGCATACGTGGTTGACGTTCTGCGTCCCATGGTATGACGGCCCGAGGCACCGCGATGCCCAGTGCCAACGACCTATTATCCAGTCCAGTCATCCAGTATAGGTTACTTGGGCAACCAAATGAATGGAAAAGTATAACTGTGAACTGATTATTAAAGAAAATATGAAAATTAAGTATCAGGAATGATTACAAAAAAACAAGGAAGCTCAAGATCATGAAAAAAAAAAAATTAACTAAATGCATGAAGAAGTTAATATCATAAAACATGATTAGCCCTTGACTAAACAATAAGTTAGTAATTACTCATTTCTTATGAACACAATAGCAAGGAAATTATTATTTTTATTTGCATATTATATTTTCTTGTATTATTGGCACCACTAAGCATTATGCTTAGTGCGTCGCTTTTGCAACGCGTAGGTACTGAAGATTTGGACAGAGGGCCCAGTAGACCACAGATTCGGTAAGGCAGTTCACAGTTCTGCATAGTGTCCGTGTCACCTCACCGTCTACAGTGCATTGGTAGGACACTAGGCTTCATTTTGGTATTTTGCAATTGATTTTTATTTTCCTTTGTGTAAATGAAACTTATGTAATGTATTTTGATTTTCATGTAAATAATGCAAAATTGTGTTTGTAAATGGAAAAGTGAATATTGATCTGTGACTGTTACATGACTATCAAATGTGATGAATGATTTAGAAACGAATGGTTGAAAAATATTGAGATTTTGATATTGGAGTTTGTGAATAGATGAATATGATTATTAGAAGTGTTTTTCACAGGTTCCATAGAACTGTTTTCTCCATTTTTAGCCGGTACTCTGCCGAATTTTCTTTAAAATTTTCGGAACCTCAAATAAATTACAATTTCAATAAATGAATTATATTTTACAAGTTATATTCAAAACTATGATAAAAATGAATTAAGATAAAATAGAGTGCTCCGGCACACTGAGTGGCATAACTTGCTCGGCTACACTGTAGTCGGGTAAGGGGTGTCACATTTAGTGGTATCAGAGCACGGTTTAGGCGTTTCTGGGCCTAGATTGCGTCCATACCATGCATTGCATTTGTAAGAGTCGAGGTGACACTAATGCAGATCTGTTTGTCTTTCTTATTTTGAATAGGATATGGACCCTTCATCACAGAGAGCAGTCGAGGAGGAAGTCGAGAGTCATGCTCCACCTGTAGCAGCTGAGACTGGGGGTAGGGGAGAACCTACTCCACCAGCTCAAGCAGAGCCTGCTCACCCTCCACAGGCCATGTTCCAGCAAATGGCCGATTTCTTTAGACAAATGGCCCGAGTAATGCCAGCACCACCACCACCACCACCAGCTCCACAGCAGAAATCACACTTGGAAAGGCTAAGAAAGTTTGGAGCAGTGGACTTCTATGGTAAGAGAGAAGATGATTCTGTTGCAGCCGAAAATTGGTTGAACAGAACAGGCAGAATTCTAAAACAACTCCATTGCACTCCAGAGCAAAACTTGGAATCTGCTATATCTCTGCTGCAAGACGATGCATATGAATGGTGGGACACTGTGTCCAGTGAAGTGCAGCCAGAAATAGTGACATGGGACTTCTTTCTCTCCGAATTTAAGAAGAAATATGTGGGTACTGTATACCTAGAAGAGAGAAGAAGAGAGTTTATTAACCTGAGGCAGAGACAGTTGTCAGTGGCCGAGTATGAGAAGGAATTCGTAAGATTGAGCCGCTATGGAAGGGAGATAGTCCCTAATGAAGCTGAAAGGTGTAAGAGATTTGAAGAGGGATTAAATGATAATATAAAGATCATGATCACTGCCTTGGGAATCACAGACTTCACCAAGTTAGTGGAAGCTGCATTAAAAGTGGAGAAAGTGAGAATAAATGAACAAAATAGGAAAGATAGGCAGCGTAAGAGGGAATTTGGACCAGGACAGTCAAGTATACCAACTGATAGTAAGAAATTTAAGGGTTCTAGTTCACAAGATCAGACACAGGGCCACAGAGGCCAGATTGGAATATCTATAGCTAGTTTCCCGGGCAAAATAACAAGGGGATCAACCCCAGTGCCTGAATGTATGCATTGTGGTAGAAGACACAGAGGGGAGTATCGATTGTTAACTGGAGAGTGTTTCAAGTGTGGGGCTACGGATCATTTCATAAGAGATTGCCCTCAGAGGAGTGGTTCAATAGCTCCGGTACAAGTTGATAGACCTTTCCCTATAGTTCAAAGGGGTAAAAGATCGGGTAGAGCAGAAATGGCTGACATTTCACAGAAGATTGTTTCTGAGGCAGTTGAAAAGCCCGAAGTCAGGGTGGCACCACAAGTATATGCTATGGAAGCTCAGGAAGAGCCAAACCCAGACACTGATGAGGCGATACAAGGAAGTGAAGAAACAAGAAGGTAGCAACTCCCCGATTACTTAAGTCAGGTAAATTTCGAGGACGAAATTTAAATTAGAGGGGAAGAGTTGTAACACCCTCCGGTAGCAACTCGTACATTCTCTTTATTCGTGACGGTGTCGATCCGGACAGCTAGAACGTCCGGAAAAATATTTAAACTAAAGTCAAGAACCAAAATTAACTCAAATATTAATAAGAAAAATTTAGAAAAAATTTTAGAAATAAAATACAACCAAGTAAAATAAGCCGGTGCCCAAGCGATGGGTAACCAAGAGGGAAGTTGCGGTTCTCGCAACGAGGAGCCCTAGACCCAGGGAAAAATTCATAAAATAATTGTTGGGACTCCAGAGAAGATTCATTGAGGTTCCTATGGCATTAGAATGCCAAGAAAATATTTAGAAAAATTTTACAATCGGTACAGACAATTTTGACCCGTTAAGCCAAACGGAGGGCATTTTGGTCATTTCGCCTTTAGAGACGATTTTTGGCCGACTTGTCCAGTTGAGTAAATAATTATTATGACATAAAATATGAATTAATATTGATGAAAAATTAATTGAAAGTTAGTAGAAAAGAAAAGAAAAGAAAATGCAATAAAATGCCAAATATGACATATTGTGATGTCATTTAAAAAGCTTCCTCCAATCACAATTAAACAACCCTTTAATTAACTAATAAAAGAGACCAAAGGAGACCAAAAATTCTGGTCATCTTCTTCTTCTTCTTCAGCCAAAACGTGACCTCCCCTTTTCCATAACCCTCCATGAAAGTTTCCTTTAATTTCTTCCATTTCCCATGAAATTCCACTACTAAACCCTAAGTCACCTTCACTAAAACTTGTCCCCACATCACAAGGCAACTCTAGGCAGCCACAAAGAGGAGAAATTCTAGAGTTTTTACAAGCTCAATAAGTTGAGCAAAGAGGTTAGTGCTTAATTATGCATGTATATCTCTTGTTCCATGTTAAGGAATTGAAAATGAGTATGAAATTGTGGATTAAATGAATGAAACTTATGGGTATGTATGCCATGGATTTCGGCTGCCCTAAGGAAGGAATAGTATTGAGTGTTTGTGATGGACTTGGAGTGAACTAGAAACCATTTTTAAAGTGTATAAATATAAGGATAATGAACTAGTAGTTAATTAAGGTAAGTTGTGAAAATTCATAATGGGAATTAGGGTTTTAAGGGTGAAAATTGGACTTGGCATTTGAATTGATTAATGGACATTCTAGTGGTCAATTAGTGACCATTTAAGGTAAGTTAATCATAATTTGAAGTGAGTTAATGCATGGCAAAGTGAATGTGTAGGCTGCCTAAAGACAGCAGCAGGGTGACTGAAATTTCAGTCCACTTGGACTGCCATATCTTTGGCTGTGTTGGTCCAATTGGTGTTTGGCCAATTGGATATGAAACTAGGCTTATAATGGCATATTTTTTCTGAAGAAACCATGCCCAAAAGACCAAAGCAAGTGGACCAAAAGTTGGCCCCAATCCGGATACCCTGCAACAGCACCTGCAGAAATGACAAAATGAACAGTAACTGTTCATTTAGCCATAACTCACTGTAGATAAGGTCAATTGACCTGAAATTTTTACAGCAACAAGTTAAGACATAGACAAACAACTTTCATGAAGAAACCTACCCCAAATTATGAGCAGAACCTAACCCAAATGGCAGTGGCAGTCACTGTTCATGTTACTGTAGATATGGTAATTTCTGCAGAATGGAAATCCAGCCAACTGTGGTTTTTATACCATATCTGGAGCTACAAAACTCCAAATAGAGTGATTCAAAAAAGGAAATTCAACTAGACAAAATAAGGAACAACTTTCATGTTTTCCATTTCTTCAAATTCCCACTGCAACAGTGTCCAATGGAACAGTAAAGTTGAGTTACAAAAACTAAAAATTTTGCTTCCCTTGGTTTAAATTTTGAAATGGTATAAATGCTTAATGCCAACAAGTTTTGAATGCCAAATGTGGTATATTGGGAGTGCCAAAGTCAATGTACATATTTTCTATCCAAAAGTCAACATTTTTGTTGACCAATGAGGTGAATAGTGACACCAAAACTTGAAATTCAAAATTTGAAGAATTTAAAAGTATCAAATGCCCTTGTATACCTAACTAGATTGGTTTGGATAGTTTGGCATGCCAATAGGGTATTGTTTTAGCAGTACTGCGAAAGGAAAGGCTTTGTGCCTGTATTCATGGCTTTATGCCCGTATCCATGGCTTTTATGCCCGTATTCATGGCTTTTATGCCGATTATGTGATATCATAGCTTTTAGCTATATTGACTGCATACGTGGTTGACGTTCTGCGTCCCATGGTATGACGACCCGAGGCACCGCGGTGCCCAGTGCCAACAACCCGTTATTCAGTCCAGTCATCCAGTATAGGTTACTTGGGCAACCAAATGAATGGAAAAGTATAACTGTGAACTGATTATTAAAGAAAATACGAAAATTAAGTATCAGGAATGATTACAAAAATACAAGGAAGCTCAAGATCATGAAAAAAAAAATAATTAACTAAATGCATGAAGAAGTTAATATCATAAAACATGATTAGCCCTCGACTAAACAATAAGTTAGTAATTACTCATTTCTTATGAACACAATAGCAAGGAAATTATTATTTTTATTTGCATATTATATTTTCTTGTACTATTGGCACCACTAAGCTTTATGCTTAGCGCGTCGCTTTTGCAACGCGTAGGTACTGAAGATTTGGACAGAGGGCCCAGTAGACCACAGATTCGATAAGGCAGTTCACGATTACGCATAGTGTGCGTGTCACCTCACCGTCTGATGCATTGGTAGGACACTAGGCTTCATTTTTGTATTTTGTAATTGATTTTTATTTTCCTTTGTGTAAATGAAACTTATGTAATGTATTTTGATTTTCATGTAAATAATGCAAAATTGTGTTTGTAAATGGAAAAGTGAATATTGATCTGTGACTGTTACATGACTATCAAATGTGATGAATGATTTAGAAATGAATGGTTGAAAAATATTGAGATTTTGATATTGGAGTTTGTGAATAGATGAATATGATTATTAGAAGTGTTTTTCACAGGTTCCGAAGAACTGTTTTCTCCATTTTTAGCCGGTACTCCGCCGAATTTTCTTTAAAATTTTCAGAACCTCAAATAAATTACAATTTCAATAAATGAATTATATTTCACAAGTTATATTCAAAACTACGATAAAAATGAATTAAGATAAAATAGAGTGCTCCGGCACACTGAGTGGCATAACTTGCTCGGCTACACTGTAGTCGGGTAAGGGGTGTCACACATTGGCCCGTATCAAGTTATTGAGCGTGTGGGTCCAGTGGCCTATCGCCTAGCTTTACCACCAGAGCTGGATAAGATCCACAACGTGTTCCATGTATCCATGCTGAGAAGGTACAGATCAGACCCTTCACATGTCATTTCCATGGAAGAAATTGAAATTCAACCAGACTTGACATATGAAGAGGAACCAATACGGATCTTGGCTCGAGAAGTGAAGGAATTGAGAAATAAGCAAATTTCACTGCTGAAAGTACTTTGGAGGCACCACAACACTGAGGAGGCAACTTGAGAAAGCGAAGAAATGATAAGGCAACAGTTCCCTCAACTGTTTGCATCAGGTAAATTTCAAGGACGAAATTTTAATTTGAGGGGAAGAGCTGTAACACCCTCACTTTAGCTAGTTCGTACATTCTACTATTCCATTGACCAATGTCTGTCTGGGCAACCAGAATATTTGAAACTATATTTAGACTAGAGTGAGTAGTCATAAATAATCCAAATGATGACAAGAAAAATTAAAAAAATATTTGGAAATGAAATCAACTAAGGTTAAATGAGCCGTAGTCCCAGCGATGGGTGACCATAATGGAAAGTTGCTGTGAAGACAACTAATAGCCCTAAACCCGAGGGAAATTCTATGAAATAATTTCTGAGACTCCAGGGAGGAGTTATTAAGGTATCGATGACAATAGATTGATAAGAAAATGTAAGGATAATTAAAACAATCGATACAGACAATTTTAACTCATTAAGCTAAACGAACGGCATTTTGGTCATTTCGCCTTTAGAGGCGATTTTTTACCGACTTGTCCATTTAAGTGAGTGAATTATATGACATAAAATATGAATTAATATTCGTGAGAAATTAATTAAAAATAAATAAAAGAAAGGAGAAAATAAATAAAATTAAATTAGATTATTTACCGAAGTATAATATCATAAATAATAAATTAAAAATTACCAATAAATTATAATTCCAACCAATGGGAAATTGCCAAATATTTTAAAAGGGATAAATACCAATAAATTGGACAAAAATTAAAAGAAAAATCAGTCATCTACCTCCCTCAACCAGCCGGCCAGCCCACTCTCTCTCAACCTCCATTGAAGAGCTTTCTTTCATCTCTCTTCCAAACCTTAAATTCTCACCACAAAACCCTAAGATACCTTTAATAAAACTTATCTACACCACTTGGGAAGGTGTTTGGCTGCCAAAAAAAGCCAAGAAAGTGAAGATTTGTGAAGGGAGAAATCTCTCAAAAAAGGTTAGTGTCTAATCTCGCATCTCTCTCTCTAAATTCATGCTTAGGGACTCAAATTAAGTGAGAAATTATGGGAAATTGGAATGAAATTCATGTGTATGAAAACCCCCAATTTCAGCAGCCTTGTTTAGGTTAGGGTTTTGATGAATTAATTGAATTGGAATGGGAATTGATGACACCTTAACATGAATTTATGAATTATAACATTAATTTGTATGTTTGATGCAAGAATTAAAACTTTGAAAATTTGGGTTTGAGCAAAATTAGGGTTTTGATCATGGGATGGTTAATGAACATATTAAAGGTCAATTAGTGACCATTTGGTAAGGTTTGATCATAAAATGAGACAAATTGTAGCTTTGGATATTGAAATGTGTAGGATGCCCTATGTGATGAATTCTGGACCATTGGAGTCCAATGTGTTTGGATAGTCCTAATTGGATTTGTGTAGCTCCAATTAGTGCAAGGCTAATTGGAGGTGAAATTAAACATATAATGCAACATTTTTTGTGAAGAAACATTGCCCAGAAAACTAATATAAGTTGACCTAAAAATTGCCTCAATCTGGGTAACACATAAGTTGTCCCTGGAAAATGACTAAATAAACAGTGTTTGTTCAAATGGCCATAACTCAGTGTAGAAATATCCAATTGACCTGATTTTTATGTCAATAGAAAGTTTAGACAATTTAGAACAACTTTCATGAAGAACATAAACCCAAATTCTGATCACAACTTAATGAAATTGTCCACCAATTCATGACACCAAAACTGCCAGAACCAATTGCTACCCAGAAATTCTGGGAATTTGCAATCCTACCAGTTATAGTGTGAGGCCATAACTTGAGCTACAAAACTCCAAATGGAGTTATTCTAAAAAAAGAATTAAACTAGACACATAAAGGAACAAATTTCATGAAGAAAGTTTAGCCAAATTTTCACTGTAGTAAGGTTCAATGGAATAGTAAACATAGACCATAAAATCTGGAAATTTGAAATAACACTAAATGAGTTATGAATTGAGTTTGGCAACTAAAACCATCAAGTATAAAGTGCAAAATATGGTATCTTGATGGCATTAGAATCTACAAATCTATTATGTATTAAAAAGTCAACATTTGTGTATGAATAGTAACATAAATAGTAACCATTAATTAATTCAATTTGTAAAATGCCCTAGTATACCTAGAAAGATTAGGTTGGATAGGTTGGCATGCCAATAGAGTTCCGATAGCAATACTGTATATGACTTCAAGTCATTTTGTGTTTTATGGCCTTTCGTGCCATTTTGTGATAAAATAGCCTTTGGCTATTTTGATTATGTTAATATGCTTAGCCTTGTGTCCAATGACTAATATGGCTTAATAGCCATTCTGTTGCACACCTGGTACACACTATGTGATCGATGGTGTGACGGCTCGAGGTACTTGATACCCAGTGCCAGTTTACCTGTTTATCTAGTCCAGTCAACTGGTATAGGTTACTTGGGCAACCAAAAATAAATCTTAGTAATTTATAATTAAATAATGAACACGTGACACCCCTTAGCTGTCTACAGTATAGCCGAGTAAGATATGTCACACAATGTACCGGAACACTTTATTTAATCTCAATCATCTTTATTCTTCCTTAATTTATTTTTATCATAGTTATGAAGTACAATTTGTGAAATATAATTCATTTAAGTCATTTATTGAAATTATAATTTATTTGAGGTTCTGCAAATTTTATTGAAAATCCGGCAGAGTGTTGGCTAAAAATAGATAAAACAGTTCTTTGGAACTTGTGAAAAATACTTCCAAAATTTTCTATCACTCCCAAACTCCATTTCATCAATAAAATCTCAATATTTCTCAAATATACTCCCATTTCTCATTCATTCATTTCATAGGATATTCATGTACAAATCATAAATAAATATTCACTTTTGCTTTCATAAACATAATTTCCACTATTTACATTGATAACAAAATACATTACATGAGTCTCAATTTCATATGAGAAAATAAAAGTTAATTACAAAATACCCAAAATGAAACCTAGTGTCCTACCAATGCACTAATGTCGGTGAGGTGACACGGACACTATGCTGATTTGCAGAAGGTCTCACCCAGTCTGTAGCCTACTGGGCTCTCGATCGGTCTCTCCAGAACCTATGCGTGGCAAAAGCAACACGTCAAGCGATAATGCTTAGTGGTGTCAATAATAAAATAAAAAGAAATAACATAAAATAAATATGCAGTGCATGTTCTGATGTCTTATGCAGACAATTTTTCGATCATTATTGGAAATCTTATTTATTTTGTACTTGTTACATTCATAATTTCATTAAATTTATCCACTTTTATTTTTGGTTGCCCAAGTAACCTATACTGGATGACTGGATTGGATAAACGGGTAAATTGGCACTGGGTATCAAGTACCTCGGGCCATCACACCATCAGTCACATATGTATCTCACGGTGTGCATCAAAACAGCTAATAAGCTGTAATAACATTAGGCACAAGGCCAAGTATCAACACAATGTCAGAATGGCTAAAAGCCATGAAATCACAGAATGACATAATGCCATGTGCAGTACTGCTAACTGAACCCTATTGGCATGCCAACCTATCCAAACCAATCTTGCTAGGTGTACTAGGGCATGTTACACTTTTAAATTGTACAATTCTTGAAATTTAAGTTTAGGTATTATTATTCATTTCATTAGTGAACTAAAATGTTGACTTTTGCATAGACAATAGGCACATTGGTTCTAATACTCCCAACATACCACATTTTGCATTCTAAAGTTGTTGGTATAGGTTGCCAATACCATTTCTAAGCTTAGTGTTAGTTGTTCAAAATTTTCAGATTTCAAGCCTTGTGTTTACTGTTCCATTGGTCATTTTTATAGCAGGAATTTGGCAAAGTTGTCTTCATGAAAGTTGTTCCTTATTGTGTCTAGTTATATTTCTTTTTTTGAATCACTCCATTTGGAGTTTTGTAGCTCAAGTTATGGCCTAAATACCATAACTGGCCGGATTGCAAACTTTCTAGATTTTCTGGACTGACCAAATCTATAGTGTTTTGCACAGTGATTGCAGGTCACTTTTTGAACATGTTATGGTCAAAATTTGGGTTAGATTTCTTCATAAAAGTTTTAGGTCTATATCTCAGCTTTCCGCTGGTAAAATTTCAGGTCAATTGGACCTTTATACACTGAGTTATGACCAAATGAATAAATACTATCCATTTGGTCATTTTGCCCAAGCAAAATGCAGGTCACCCGGATTAGGGCAATTTTTAGGTCAACTTGGTTTGGTTTTTTGGACAGGGTTTCTATACCAAATTTGTGCCATTATGTGTCTAATTTCATGTCCAATTGGCCTTGCACCAATTGAACGTCTACAACTCCAGTTATTGCTACCCAAACCTGCTAGACTCATACTCAGTCTTGCAGGTCAGCCAAGGCAGCTCACCCACACTCAATTGCCAAGCCTCAACTCACTTCATTTTTTCATCATACACAGCCAAATGGTCACTAGTTGACCATTTAAACTTTCATTCACCAACACATGAGCAAAACCCTAGGTTTTGCCCAAACCCTAACTCCATCAACTTCAATTCTTCTTATACATGCAATCAATGAATTGAGACATCTAATTCATGTTCAATGGTAGCCATGGACCACCATAAATTAATCTAATCAATGAAATCCTAATGTACTCTAAGGCTGCCAAAATTTTGAAGAGTGCATACTTATAGTTTTCTTTCCAATTCCTTGCAATTTCTAAGCTCAATCAAGTCCTTAAACATATATTGAAAGAAAGGAAGAGAGATTGGTCACTAACCTTGTGAGCAGAATTTTTTCACTCAAAATTCCTTCACTTTCTTTGGCTTTCTTGGCAGCCAAACACTTGCTCAAGATGTAATATCAAGTTTTAATGAAGGATAGTAGAAGGTTTATGGTGTATTTACAAGGAGAATTTAGTGAGAAGAAAAGCATCCATGGAGGGAAAAAGAGAGATAGGTTCGGATGGAAATGGGAAAGAAGAAGAAATCTGTTTTTTCTTTCATTTTCTGCCCATTTTATTCATTTTAAATGGGTTAAGGACATGTGTCACAATGTGATTGGTCATTGGGGTTTTAATGACATCATAATAATGTTAAATTCCCATTTATTCCATTTTCTTTTCTTTTTCTTTTCTACTCATTTTCAATTCAATTTTTAGCAATATTTATTCATATTTTATGTCATAATGATTATTTACTTAACTGGACAAGTCGGCCAAAAAATCATCTCTGAAGACGAGATGACCAAAATGTCCTCCGTTTGGCTTATTGAGCCAAAATTGTCTGTACTGCTTGAAAAATTTTCCTAAGTATTTTCTTGGCATTCTAATGCCATAGGAACCTCAATGACCATTCTCTGGAGTATCAAAAATTATTTTATGAATTTTTCCCCGGGTCTAGGGCTCCTAGTTGCGAGAACTGCAACTTCCCATTGGGTTACCCATCATTAGGGCACTGGCTCATTTAACTTGGTTGTATTTTATTTCTAAAATTTTTCCTAAATTTTTTTTTATTAATATTTGAGTTAATTATGCTCTTCACTTTAGTTTAAATGTTTTTCCAGACATTTTAGCTGTCCGGACCGACACTGATCACTAGAACAGTAGAATGTACGGGATTGCTACAGTGAGGATGTTACAGAACATAACAAGTGCCAAAATAAAAATATTATAAGTACTTACTAAAACTTTCAGTTTGTATAACATACCTGCATATTTATTTATTTAGTTCATTTATTTTTATTTTATTATTGACACCACTAAGCTGTATTGCTTAGCACATCGCTGTTTGCAATGCGTAGGTATTGAAGACACGGAGCGAGAACCCAGCAGACCCCAGACTGGGTAAGAGTCAGATCTGCATTTTGGTGTCTAGTATCACCTCACATCTGTAATGTATTGGTAGGACACTAGGCTACATTTTGTATTTTGTATTTTCGTAAATTTTTGTAATTAGACTTTCATTTTGCCCTCTACACTATAAACTTATGTAATTATGTATTGATGTAATTATCTGTAAATTTTGTTCATAAATAAAATTTGAGTATTTCTTCATAAATTGAGCATGAGTATGTTATGAACTGAATGATGGAAATTTGAAAATGTGATGAGAAATGTTGGGACTGTGTTGAATTTATTTGGAGGTTGGGATGTGTTAAATATATTTGGGAGTGTTTTCCACAGGTTCAGAAGAACTGTTTTTCCCATTTTTAGCCAGCACTCTGCTAGATTTTCAGTAAAATTTTTGAAATTTCAAATTAATTCATAATTTCAATAAATGACATAAATGATAAAAATTTCACTTAGTGACTTTTAATAAATATATTAAGAAATAATAAAAAGATAAAAAAGGGTGTTCTGGCATATAGTTTGATATGCCTTGCTCGGCTGCACTATAGACGGGTGAGGGATGTCTCATTCAAGGTGCACAATCAATGGATCCCTCTTCCTTAGAATGCTCTTAGGACCCCAATTGTAGTCTCTCTAGCTTGTCCACCATAAGCACACCAAGTAGCACCAATGGCAGCCCCTAGAAATCCCTTTAGCTCTTGCCAACCACTTGGAATTAGAAGGGTTTGCTTTGGTGAAGGTTAATGGATGTTTGGTGAGCTAGAAACAATTTCTAACACTTTTAATTCAAAGGAAATCAACAATTTCCTTTTGAATTGATGAAAAGAAAATGAAGAGGAGAAGAAGCCCCAAGTTGCCGTCCAAATGGGAGAGAAGAAGAAGATTGATTTCTCTTTCTTCCTTTTCCCTTATATACTAAAGTCAACTCTCACTTACTCCCTTACCACATGTCACCACAAGATCCAATCTTACTTTAGTTTGACTTAATCTCATTAAGCCAAGTGTCAAGCTCTAATTAAATCACAAAAAGCTGGTCTTCCATCATGGGAAGACAAGTGGCAAGCTTGTATGGTGCCATGTGTCACCATATCATGGTGCCACATGTCACCATGTGAAAAGACCAATTTACCCTTACTTTTTAATTTGAGTTCTCAACCCAAAATTGTAATTTCTCCTCTTCAAATTAATTTATTTTAAATATAAATTAATTGATTAATTAATCTTCATTAATTAATTTTTCACAATTAAATTCATATTTAAACAATTTAAATATAAATTTAATTTATGCTATACATCTAATAACCTAGATTTGGTTTCAAGTCATGCTAGGGACTTTGCAATCTTATTGCAAACCAAACCTAATTAATTAATTAATTAAACTCTTTAATTAATCAATTAAATCACATTTTACTTGGTGATTAACTTGTGTAGATTTGTGACTTACTAGGCTCATTACTTATTGGCAATGATAAATGATATTATCTCTTAATATCATTAAAACTCTTTCTTACCTTAAATAATTTCTCTAAATCATTTCAGGCATCTCATAGATCATGGTTGATACATAGCATAGCATGCCATGGCCACCCAATTAGTAATAAGGAATATCTTAAATGAACCTTTAATCATATGTTACCATGTACTAGAATCTCTCCATTACAAAATCCCAATTCCAACTGGAGTCATGGTTAATGTCAAACTCCATTCGCTATGAACATTATACTCTCTTTTAATTCCAATTCTTGATTAGTTAGATTTTCTTATCAGAAACTCTTTTCTTGCTAAATCTATCTGTCCTGGCCAGGAACTTAAATCATCAAGAACAATTAAATGAACATAGGATTTTATCCCTATTTACTTAGGGTAACGGATTCCATCTTGATCAACACCTATCTCCATATATAACTAGTAGGAGCCAACACATGCCCATATACCCATACACAGTACGAGTATGAAAGCAGTATCAAACTCAAACCACCTATATACAAGATAACTGTATTATCTCAAGTCTAAAGATTATATGCACTGATATGATGTATGACAATGCATTGATAAGAGTAAACTCCATGTGCTTGTCATAAGCGTCACTGGTTCGGCCTACTTATCATGTATAAGTGCCTATCATGTTTGTTATATAGCATGAAACTCACCATTCCAACTTATTTATATCTCATATTAATACTTTGGGAACAAACATGATTATAATCTTTCTGGATAAGTCATGTCCTTTGTGAAGTATCATCGATTGTGCAGTAATTTATGATACTTTGTGCTAGAAATACTATCACTCATATTCTTAACAATTTAATAATAGAATTTCTAACAAAATATCAATGGACCTTTTTAATTACACATAAATGGATTATGTAAACAGAAAAGTAAAATTACCTTTTATTAATAAAAATATATACAAGATACATACAAAATGATATGCTCTAGGGCATACTGCTAACACATGGTTCATGAGTCTAACAAAAGTGCTAGGAGCATTAGAAAGGCCAAAAGGTATGACCATCCACTCATACAACCCAAACTTTTCTTTGATGGTTGTTTTCCATTCATCCCCCTCATTTATTCAAATCTTGTAACACCCTTACATTGGACAGTCCCGTACAGTTAACTGTTTCGGCAACTGATGTCCGTCCGGACAGTCAGGATGTTCAGAATCATAATTAAGTCACCTAGAAAAGCCATAGATAAAAATAAATAGTAATTACATAAAGGTAAAAAGGAAATGAAGAAAACAAAGCATAATGGGTTAAATGAGCCGAGGCCACAGTGACGGGTGACCGTACCGGAAAGTGACTGTGAGCTCAGTCGTTACCCTGATTTCGTGTGGGACCCGGTGACACTGCAGGCTTAGGAATAATTACGAAACTAGGGGAAATGTGAAAACCACAAAAAAGAATTGAGAACAAGCTCAAATAATTGGATCAAGGTTCATGAAGCAATACAGTGTTATTGAAAAATCAGATCAGACCGGTAAGGGGCAATTTAGTCAATTCACCCTTAGAGGTTACTCTTGACCTAAATGTCTATTAAAATGTGTGAAATTAAAAATATGAAAAATATATTAGAAATGAAGAGATTGATGGAAAAAAAAGGACAAGAAAAAGGAAATTAAATAAAAGAATTATGACATCATCATGATGATGCAAACATGACATCAAAATAATTACAATTTAATTAATTAGTTTGAATAAGTCAAAAAGAGGATAAATACAAATAAAAAGAAAAAAAATGTGGTATTCAATGTCATTTTCTTACCGTCCCTCTCTCATGCTCTCTCTCCTCCATTTTCAAGCTCACCCAAGCTTGATTCCCCACTTATTTTCCAAGAATTTTTCAATTAAATTGTAGAAAACTTCTAATCAAGCATCAAAGTGGAAGTTTGGAGAAAAAGAAATAAGAAAGAGTGAAGGGATTTGAAGATTAGAAGAGCTTCATAAGAGGTAATCTAGCTTTAAAACTTAGTTATGGATGAATTTCTTGAAAATAGGTTTAATTGAGTAGAAATAACTAGAAAAATTGAAAAATCATGGATGTATGGGAGCTAAGGAATTTTCGACAGCCATGGAGTTGAGAGGAATTGATGTGTTTTAATACAATTAAAGATGTGTGCAAGCTTAATGGATTGGGTAAATGTGATTAGTATGTTTTGATTGCATGTATTATGATGATTGGAAAAATTAGGGTTTATGGCACTTAGGGTTTTGGGGAAAAATTGGGGATTTTGGTAAATTGATGGCAATTAACCTAATTGATGCTTAAATTGGTCAACTGGTGTGCTTATGAGTGCATGTGAATGCATGGAAATTTAATTGGGATTGAAGGTGATGCTACCCCAATCTGGACAGCTTGACCCTTGTCCTTTTAAATGGTTAGAACTGAAATTATGTTGCTCTAATTGGTGTGAGGCTAATTGGAGATGAAACTTAAGATCTAATGCAACAATTTTCATGTGGAAACCTTGCCCTAAAACTGACCACAAGTTAGTGTAAAAATTAGTTAAATCCAAATTAGGTACCCTGTCACTGGACAAAACTAACTATATGAACAGTACATGTTCAAATGGTCATAACTTGGTGTAGAAAGATCCAAATGACATGATTTTAAAACCATTAGAAAGCTATGACATAGTAGAACAACTTTTATGAAGAACACAAACCCAAATTCTGACGAGAACCAAATCAAATTACCAACTAAAGTTGGATCACCAAAACTACTAGAACCCTAAACTTGCCCAGAAATCTGGACTTTGGCCAATCCGGCCAGTTATGGTTAAATGGCCATAACTTGAGCTACAAAACTCCAAATGGAGTGATTCAAAAAGGGAATTAAACTAGACACACTAAGGAACAACTTTGATGAAGGAAAGTTGGCCAAATTTCCACTGTAGAGAGGTCCAATGGAACAGTGAACATAGGACACAAAAACTGAAATTTTGGAAATACTCTTAGGGAGCTTTGAATTCCAATTGACAACCAATGCTAACAAAATTGTGACCCAAAATGTGGTATGTGGGTGTAACTAGAACTAACATACCTATTAAAGATGAAAAAGTCAACATTTTGACTTGAATAGTTAAATGAATAGTAACCACAAATACAGCAATTGCAAAGGACCCAAAAGTGCATAAATCTTAGTGGATAAATTAAGTGTACAAAATTTAATTGTTGGATTTATTAGTTAGAAATAAATTGAATAGATATTGAAACACTCTAATTTTATATTTCAGTGAGAAAAGAACCTTCCAAGGAAGGAATTAGAGAAGATTGAATTAAGGCAAGCTAAAAAGGTTTGTGCACAACTAGTTCTTAACTATTAATTGTTTTACATATTCAATTGATTAAATGGTTTGATTTTCTTCATGTATTATGTTCATTATATATTGATTTTTATTTCAACAATTGTTGAATATTTTCATGGTGTGAATGAATTTGATTTTGAGAAATTGTGATTTAAATGGGGTTTTCATGGAAAATAGAAATTTAATTTGAATTGTGGCTTCCATGGAAAAAATTTTGATTACTGAGAATGGCAAGGAAATGATTTTTGTTATGATTTTATGCTCACAAAAAGGGGCAATGAATGTTCGGATGTTAGTTTGTATCTCACTACTAATGCTCGACATGGTTATTACCCGTCCCTCATTTGTTGAGGAGACACTGGTGTTAGCTTTGTTTTGATTACCATGGTATGTGCACATTGATGATTTGATCTTCCTCATATAAGAGGTTAGATCTACTTTGAAGATGGCCCTTTTCGGAAATTAAATTGTTATGGTGTAAAGGATGGAATGTGCACGATTTGATCTCCTCGACCATAGGGAGTGAGAATCACTTTGAAGATGGCCCTTACGGATTAGTCTTGCATGAAGTTAGTGAGAATAAGAATGGTTTTGGAAATGAGCAATGGTGATTGTAAAAGGATAATTATGCACAAATGATTTAAAAGAGATTATTTATTTTAGTTGGTTTATATTTTTATGCTTTAATTTATTTTGTGAAATTTAATATTTATTCCCATGATTTATGGAAATATTTCAAATGTCCATGTATGATTTAGGAAATTTTTAATTATTGATCAATGTCATATAAATATTTGATTTGTATTATTGAAAATATTGGCTTTGATTTTATGAATTATGAAGAAATCGACATTTCCAATTTTTGTTATGATTTTTCAACATATATTTTTTTATTACATTTTAAATTTATTAGTTGTGCACCACTGAGTTCACCACTCAGCGATAATTTTGTATGCTGTCGCAGGTAAAAGTAAGGACAAAGCAGCTGAGTGAGATCATTAGAGGCTGTGACTTGAAGACGTATGAAGAATAAATTTTCAGTGTATTATAGGTATATCCTTGTGCATTAGATTTTGATGTAATCATGTAATTATATGTATGTAATTTCATTCGAGCAGTTGTATAAATCCTTTTGTAATATTATTTTGGAATGTAATCAAATACAAATTATTATAATATTAGTTTGAGATTTTATTTACTTATAAAGTTTTGTAATACTAATTTTAGTACTCCGATGAATGCAAATATTTAAAGTTCTTTCTAAGTTTAGTGAATGATAAATTATTTTCCTTATAATGGAATTTGTGAGAATGAAATGAAATATTTCAGTGTTGATTTAAGTCAAATTGTGTTTGATTGTGCATTGAGTTGCTTGTGTTGCATCATGGGATGATATTGAATTTACTAGAGTTGTGGATAAATAAAATATTGGAAGTGTTTTTACAGGTTTTTGAAAAACTGCTTTTCCAAACTATAGACGGCACTCTGCCGAATTTTCTGAAAAATTTGCGAAGAGTTGAAATTAATTAAAATTTTGATTTATGACTTAATTTCAATTAAAGGTTTTTAATACCTGTTCAAAATTACCCACCACTTGAAAAAGATATGAAAATTGGTTTAAATTCCCTTGTAGTATATTTAATGGGTTACCGATAGGCAAAGTTCGGCAATTCATTAGGTAGACTACGGGATCATATTATGTCTTACGGAGGGGTAAGGAGTGAATGGTAACCACTTTTCAAATAAACTTTTGAAAAAACAACAGCACCATGTAATTCATCAAGCATATCATCAAGTCTAGGAATGGGATAGCGATACTTTATAGTGATTTTGTTGATGGCCCTACTATCAACACAAATGCATATAGAACCATCCTTTTTGGGCACCAACAAAGCTGGAATAGAGCATGGGCTTATGGATTCACGAACATAGCCCTTTTTTAATAGCTCCATAACTTGCTTATGCAACTCCTTAGCCTCTTCAGGATTGCTTTTGTAGGTTGGTCTATTTTGTAATGTCACTCTAGGAATTAAATCAATCTGATGCTCAATGCCATAAAAGGGAGGTAGTCCCTCTGGAAATTCTTCAAGAAAAACATCTTCAAATTCTTTCAATAGTTCGGCCACCATGGAAGGAACTGCAATATGGTTATATTCCAGCAATTCTTTAACAATAAGCATAAAAACAAAATCATGGTTAGTGGTAGCTTTCAAAACATCCTGTAACACCCCTATTTGCATAGCCTGGTAAATTATACTGTTCCGGTGACGTTAATCGGTCTAGACAATTAAGGGAATTAGAACCACGTCTAAGACACCTAGATAAGCTTTAAATACAAATAATTAGTTATTGCCAAATAGTAAAGTATAAAGAAGAAAAACAAAGTACAAAAAGTTAAATGAGCCGGGAGTTACAGCGATGGGTGACCTTCTCGGGAATGACTGCGAGGTCTGTCTAAACTCAAATTTCGAACCGTAAAATGTGACGTCGCGGTCATTAGGACCATTTCAAACACAATGGAAAAGAGAAAATCACGAAAAAGAGTTGTTAAGCAGGTCAAATAATTAGGTCAGGGATCCGGAAGAAATATCGAATAACTTGCAAACCGGATTGAACCAACGAGGGGTAATTTGGTTAATTCACCCCTATAGCTGACTCCTGACCTAACTGTCCAATAAAATTGGACAAAAGAAAATTTTAGAATCAGGAATTAAATTAAAGAACTAATGGAAAAAAAATTAAATGAAAAAGAAAAAGGAAAAGAAAAAGGTTTATTTACATAATGCATGACATAAGCATGATGGAATAAATCTAATATTTAAAAATAGAAATTGTGGGATAAATCCTAATACTTAAAAGACAAAAAAAAAAAAATTCATTACTTCTTCTTCTTCATGCAGCCGCCCCATCTCTCTCCCACTTCTCTCACCACAAACCTCCATGGAAGCTTGAGATCAAGCTCTCACTTTGTCCTCAAATTTCCCCATTAAAACTTGTTGGACTAACTTAAGAAGGTGATTGAAAAAGAAAAGAAAAGAGGAAAATGAAAGAAATTGAAAAGTTGAGATTCAAGTGGAGGTAAGTAATTGAATTTGAAAATCTTAGTTTATATGTTGTGTTTGTAGCTCAATTAAACTAGAAATCAACTTAAAATCAAACAAAAACAATTGTTGAGGGACCAAACATGAATTTCAGCCAGCTAGGGTTAGGGTTTGATATGCATGAGTTTGATGGTTTTGAATGGTTATTTGAAGTGAATTAGGTGTATAGATCATGAATATACACTTTAAATTGCATTAGAGTTGAAATTTAGGTAATTAGGGTTTGAGCATTTTGAAGAAATTGGAGAAAAAGTTGAGAATTGGTCAAATGATGTAGTTGACCTTACTTGAGTTGAGAAATGGTCAATTGTGACCATTTGTAGTGTATGAATTGTTGGAACCAAGTTCCAATTCGGATTGGTTAGGGTCAATTTGTAGGCAGCTTGACTTAGGTCCATTTCAGGCACCGAAACTGAAAATTTACCAGCCCAATTGGTGTGAGGCCAATTGGGAATGAAACTAGACACAAAATGGCACATTTTTTATTCAGGAATCATACCCAGAAAATGACCATAACTTAGTGAACAATTAGACCAAATCTAGAATTGGGCACACTGCCCTGTATAAAAATAACCAAATGAATAGTAGTTACGTAAATGACCATAACTTGGTCTAGGAAGGTCCAAATGACCTGAATTTTATATCGATAGAAAGTTGAGACATAGCCCTACAACTTTCATGAAGAAAATAAACCCAAATTTTGATCATAACCTGTCTAAAAACTCACCTACAATCAATGTACAAAAACTGCCATTTTCCAGTAAATGCCTAGAATTCTGGGTAACACTAAATCCGGCTAGCCATGTTCAAATGACCATAACTAGGGCTAGAAAACTCCAAATGGAGTGATTCAAAAAGAAAAAAAAAGTTAAGACAATAAGGAATAACTTCTATGAAGAAAAGTTAGCTAAATTACCACAGTAACTTGACCAATGAAATAGTGTAAAACAGGACACCAAATCTGAAATTTTGGAATTTCACCTAATGAACTTAAAGTTTGCTGAAAACAACCAAAACCAATAAGTTAGGTAACCAAAATGTGGTATGTGGGTGAAATTAGAATTCCCATACCTATTAAGCATTAGAAAGTCAACAAATTGACTTGAATAGTATCATGAATAGTAACTCCGAAATGAAAATTTCCAAGAACGTTAGTTCAAGTATATTGGGGCTAGAATTAAGTATATATGAATTGATTATTGGATTTATTGTGAGATAAGATACTAAAACACTATAAATTGCGTGTTTCAGCTAAAAAAGACCTAGAAAAGGATAGGGCAAACTGAGTCAAGGCCTAGAGGCGGCTCACATCAGGTTTGTGAACAATAACTTAAAATTCTTTGTTTCTACTTGACAATTCTTGAAATAAATGTTGTGAATAATTTTGATTGTTATGGCTTTGAAAATCTTATTTGAAAAATAGTGTGTTGCCTACTTTGTAAATGAAAAGTTTGGAATGAAATATGATTTATGAATTGTATAAAATGTTTGAATAACTTGATTTAAATTGTTTTTGATTCACACTTGGCATGGCAATACCACTATGTTCCTCCTCCATTTATGGGGTGAGTTTGACTATATTCCTCCCTCTCTGGCTTGGCAGTCTGAGGTGAGTTTGGATGAGTACTCATTAGCTAGCTAGCCACCTCCCTCATTGATTTCGATTAGTGGGGTGAGTTTGCCTTGTCATAGTGTACAACACGGCATGTTTGGAAATTTTGTGTCATGGCCTAAGTTGTATTATTGATTGGTAACACTATGATTATTAAATTGTTTGATTAAATTTGTGTTGTATTAAGCTTTGAAAATTGTGAAATATTTAAATTGTGATTTATTATAAATGTGATTTGAAAAATTATGAAATGTGATTGTGAAATATTTGAACTGTGAATTAATGACAAATATTTTATATTTTGCATTTTATATTTTATTGTGCACCACTGAGTATTTTTACACTCAACGATAGCTTTCTTTGTTGTCGTAGATAGAGACAAGGAAAAAGCAGTAGAGTGAGCTACTGAATGTTGGGACTACACGAAGGCTTTTGTACGTGTAACACCCCTATTTGTATATCCTAGTATATTTCACTATTTCGATGACTGGTATTGGTCCGGACAATTAAGGGGATTAGAACCACACTTAAGACAACTAGATAAGCCCTAAACCCAAATAATTAGTAATTGCTAATTAGTTAAGTATAAATAAGAAAAACAGAACATAAGAAGTTAAATAAGCTGAGAGTCACAGCGATGGGTGACCTTCTCGGGAAGGATTGCGAAGTCGATTTAAACTCAAATTTCGAAGTGTAAGATGTGACGCCGCGGTCCTTAGGACTATTGCGAACACAATAGAAAAGAGAAAATCACAAAAAAGAATTGTTAAGCTAGTCAAATAATTAGGTCAGAGAGCCAGAAGAAATATTGAATTATTTATAAACCGGGTCGAACCGGCAAAGGGCAATTTGGTCAATTGACCCCAAGAGATAACTCCTGACCAAACTGTAAAAAAAAAATCAGAGAAAAGAAAATTACGGAATCGGGAATTAAATTAAAGAGCTAATGGAAAAATATAAAAAAAAAAGAGAGGAAAAAGAAAAAGTAAAAAGTGATGACATCATGCATGACCTCATGCATGATGCAATAAATATATAATTAATAAATTTAATTAATTTGATTTTTTGGTCTTCCATAAGACTAAAAACATAAAGAAAAGAAAAAAAAAAAAAAAAGAGAAAACTTATCTTCTCAAGCCGTCACTCACCTCTCTCTCCTTCACCCTCACTTTCCTCCATTAACAAGCTTTTAAAGCTTGAAAAACTTAGTTCTTCCCCACAAATTTCAACCCTAAATCCTAAAAACCTTCTAAGTTACCCTAAAAAGAAGATTGAAGAAGAATAGGAAGGAAGAAAGTGAAGGAATTGAGAAGTTGAAATTCAAAGTAAAGGTTAGTGCTCTAACTCTTCACTTCCTAGGTTTGATTCATGTGTATCTAATGAAATAGTTTGGAAATTATGAGAAAATGGAAACAAATCAAAAGAAAACATAGTTGAGGGACCAAATGTAAATTTCGGTCAGCCATGGTACCTTGAAGTTTTGATATGTTCAATTTAATTTAGACATGAATTTGACATTAGTTAAGGTTGAATATGTGATTAGTGTAGTAAATTGGGTATGAATTAATCAATTTCATGAATTAGGGTTTTGGGCACCTAGGGTGTCACACCTTACCCCTTTGTAAGGTATAACATGATCCTGTAAAATACCTAATGAACTACCGAACTTCACTTACCGATAACTCATTAAGTACCCTACAAGGGATTTTAAAACAATTTTCTTACTTTTGATAAGTGGTGAGCATTTTCTAATTGATATTAAAATTATTTATTCAAGTTGAAAACTAGTTAAAATTTTTGATCCATTTTATTTTTTCGCAAATTTTATAAAAATTTTGGCAGAGTTCCGTCTGTATTTTGAGAAAACAGTTCTTCAAATACCTGAAAAAAAGCACTTCCAATAATTTTTCTCAACAACTTCTTCAAATTCACAATCATCTCAATCAATTTCAACACATTTATCAACTTCCAAAATTCAAATCCACCCTTTCCAATATCCACAATCATCAAATATCATTAATGAATTTCATACAATTCAAAATAAATGCTACCATTCATATTCCATTAATGACAAAGTAATTTATATACACCATTACAAAAATTTACATCAAAAGAAATTCAAACTAAATTTTATTACAAACTTTAAACATATTATGTACAAGCTGCTCAAGACCCATTTTACATGTCCATACATTTATGTGCATCACAAACATCAAAATAAATATTTACAGTCGGGGTATAAATTATACCCGATATAACTTCAGGATGAGTCGCTCCACAATCCTCAGCAGCTCACTCTGCTGCTCCTCTAGTCTCTAAATCTACGACAGCAATAACAGCTATCGCTGAGTATTGGGACTCAGTGGTGCACAACATACTAAAATAATCTTTATACAAAATTAAAATCACATTTATTCAAAAATTGGACTGAATATGAGGATTAAATACAAAACATGAATTATGAGATTTTAATCCAAACAAGTTCATTTCGAAGTATCAAAACACATTTCATAAAACCACAGTTATATCATGCCATTCGAAACAAATCATAATCTCAATAGCCAGAGGCTAAGGAGAATCACATCATAAGGCTAGGTAGCTCAAATATATGGATATCCATTCAATTTCCTCTTCTACTGGCACACACCTCAACCCTTCATCCAGAGAAGGAATCAAAATTCGAAACTGATTGCCCCCACTAGTCATGCTAGTGAGGTGTTCAAATATATGGTCATGACATTGTGGTTTCAAAACTTATCTTAACAATTTGCTAAACATTGTCATTTCAAATATACACAATAACTTTTAACAATTAGATCAAAGCATCATAAATAATGTCACAATTCACTATTTCAAATTATTCAAAACAATATGCAGAAAATAATTTACAGGAATTATACGTTGTGCACAAACCTTAAGCGAGTCGCCTCTTGGCCTTGACTCGATTCCTCGGGTTCTTTCCTGGTGTTCTTTTCAACTGAAACACACAATTTCATAGTGTTTTAGTACCATAACTTAGCATAAATCCAAAAATAAATTTAACTTCACTTTTACCTAGCTCTAATGTGCTAAACTCGACGTTCTTTAAATTTTGTTTCGGGGTTACTATTCACTACACTATTCAAGTTAATTTATTGACTTTCTAAGGCTTAATAGGTATGGGAATTCCAACTTCACCCACATACCACATTTTGGTCACTAAATTTGTTGGTTTTGGTTGTTTACTCAAATCTAAGTCTTTTAGGCAAATTTGATAAATTTTCAATTTTGGTGTCTAAGGTTGTACTGTTCCATTGGTCATTTTATTTTTGGAATTTGGTAAAACTTTATTCATAGAAAATGTTCCCTATTGTCTTAAGTTTATTCTCCTTTTTGAATCACTCTAATTGGAGTTTTGTAGCTCAAGTTATAGCCATTTGAACCATGGCTGCCAGATTGGACTCAACCCAGATTTTCTGGGCAATTTTTGGTTCTGGCAGTTTTAGGTCACCAAATTTGGATGGCCAAATGACTTGGTTAATGGCATAATTTGGGTTTGTGTTCTTCATGAAAGTTTTAGGTCTATATTTCAACTATCCACTGGTAAAATTTCAGAACATTTAGACCTACCTAGCTCATGTTATGGCCAAATGAACAAACACTGTTCATTTGCTGTTCATTTGGTCAGTTTGTACAGGGCAGACTGAGATTTTCCGGGTTTGGTCAATTTGTTCACTAGATTTTTCTCACTTTTTGGGCATGCTTCCTAAATGAAAAATGTTCCATTTTGTGTCTATTTTCATTCCCAATTAGCCTCACACCAATTGGACTTGTAAATTTTCAGTTTTGGTCTCTCAAAGGGACCTTAGTCATGCTGCCTGCAGCATGACCACATTGAATCCGAATTTGGCCTTAACTCCAACCATTCCAACACACTTCATTTGGTTACAAATGACCATTTCTCACTTCAAACTAGATCAAATACACCATTTCACCATTTCTCCAAATTTTTGCCTCTAAACCCTAGGTGCCAAACCCTAACCACACTAATTCTTTGCATTTGATTGACTCAATGCCTATATACATGTTTCTTCATCTCAAACAAGATCACATGCACTTTTAAATCTATCAAACTCATGCATACACACATCAAAACCCTAGTTGACCGAAATTTAGGTTTGGTCCTCCAACAATTTATTTCATTTCATTTTAAGTTTATTTCTAAGTTAATTAAGCTATAAACACAATTAATAAACTAATTTTGAAACTTAAATCACTAACCTTGCTTGGAGGGTTTCTAAGCTTTCTTTTCTTCAAGTCTTTCTTCTTCTTTTTGCTTTCTAATGCTTCCTCAACATATAAAGAGAATTTTTTTTTGCATTGGGACTTTGTGAATTTATGGAAGAAAGTAGGGAAATTCAAGCTTTCTTTCTCTTAACAATGGTGGAACAAGGTGAGTAAGAATGGAGAGAGAGATGGGGCGGCAAGGATATGAGGAAGATGACTTTTTTTTTTTCTTTTTTTTTTGTCTTTTGTCTTATGGAAGACCAAAAAATCAATTTAATTAAGTTTATTAATTATAACATTTATGGCATCATGCATGATGTCATGCATGATGTCATCTTCCTTCACTTTTTCATTTTCATTTTCTTTTTTTTTCATTTATTTTTCTATTAGTTCTTTAATTTAATTCCCGACTGCGAAATTTTCTTTTCCTCAATTTTATTTGACAGTTAGGTCGGGAGTCAGCTCTCGGGATCAATTGACCAAATTGCCCCTCACCGGTTCAACCCGGTTTGCAAATAACTCAATATTTCTTCCGGCTCCCTGACCTAATTATTTTACTGGCTTAACAACCTTTTCCCGTGATTTTCTCTTTTCCACTGTGTTCGTAATTGTCCTAAGGACAGCGGCGTCACATTTTACGGTTCGAAATTTGAGTTTAAATCGACTTTACAGTCGTTCCCGAGAAGGTCACCTATCGCTGTGACTCTCGGCTCGTTTAACTTCTTATATTCTGTTTTTCTTATTTATACTTAACTAATTGACAATTACTAATTATTTGTGTTTATGGCTTATCTAGTTGTCTTAAGTGTGGTTCTAATCCCCTTAATTGTCCGGACCGACTCCGGTTACCGGAACAGTGAAATATACCTGGCTATAAAAATAGGGGTGTTACAATTCTCCCCCCCTTAAATAAATTTCGTCTCAAAATTTTACCTAGTATTAATCTTTGAACAGCTGTGGGTGCTGTCTCCTCATGTCCTCCTCTAGTTCCCAAGTAGCTTCTTGGCCTGAATGATGGTTCCACAGCACTTTCACTAACGGTATTTGCTTATTCCGTAGCTGCTTCATCTGATAAGCCAGAATCTCTATGGGTTCTTCTTTATATGTGAGGTCTGGATTCACTTCAATTTCTTCTACTGGTAGCATATGAGATGGGTCTGATCGATACCTCCTCAGCATCGATACATGGAAGACATTATATATCTTTTTCAACTCTGGAGGTAGTGCCAAACGATATGCCAAAAGACCCACTCTTTCCAGAACCTCATATGGCCCAATGAAACGAGGACTTAGTTTCCCCTTTCTGCCGAATCTCATAATTCTCTTCCAAGGAGAAACTTTGAGGAAAACTTTCTCACCCACTACATACTCAATATCCCTTCTTTTCAAATCAATGTAGGACTTCTGACGGTCTGATGCAGTCTTAAGTCGATCTCTGATCACCCTGATTTTCTCTTTAGTTTGCTGAACAACTTCGGATCCAATCATCTTTCTTTCACCCACGTTATCCCAACACAACAGGGTTCTACATTTTCTACCATACAAAGCTTCATATGGAGGCATCCCAATGCTTGATTGGTAGCTGTTGTTGTAAGCAAACTCAATCAAAGGCAACTGTGTGTCCCAACTGCCCTCAAATTCAATCACACAAGCCCATAGCATGTCCTCCAAGATATGAATTACTCTCTCAGACTGGCCATCTGTCTGTGGGTGGAATGTAGTACTAAAGTTCAATCTAGTTCCTAGGGCTCTCTGAAGACTACCCTAGAATCTAAAAGTGAACCTAGGATCACTATTTGATACGATGGATACTGGCACTCCATGTAGTCTCACAATCTCATCAATGTATAACTTGGCCAATCTTTCTAAACTGTAGTCCATTCGGACTGGCAGAAAATGAGCAGACTTGGTCAGTCTGTCAATAATGACCCAAATTGCATCATGACTCTTCTGTGTCCTCGGAAGTCCTATCACAAAATCCATAGTTATTCTCCCCCATTTCCATTCTGGCACTGGTAGTGGATGTAATAACCCAGTTGGTACTTAATGCTCTGCCTTCACTTGCTCACAAGTTAGGCATTTGGAAACAAATTCTGCCACATCTCTTTTCATACCCATCCACCAGTAATGCTCCTTTAGCCCTCTATACATTTTTGTACCACTAGGGTGCATGGCAAAAGGAGACTCATGTGCTTCCTTCAAAATGTTCTGCCTCAAATCAACATCATTAGGAATACACATTCTGCCCTGGTGTAGCAATAAACCATCATCTCTTATTGAGAATTCTGGTTTTTTGCCCTGGTGGACTTCTTCTAATAATTTCTGATACTTCTGGTCATTTTGAGCAGCCATTCTGATCTGATCAATCAACACTTTTTGTACATGCCATGCAACTACTATCTGTCCATCATCATTAATCTCTAAGCTGGCATGTAATGATCTTAATTCATGTACCATAGACAAAGGAGTAACCCATAGACTTGCCATAGTCTTGCGACTTAAGGCGTCAGCTACAACATTAGCTTTCCTTGGCTGATAGTCTATCAGACAATTATAGTCTTTTATCAACTCTAACCATCTCCTTTGTCTCAAATTCAGCTCTTTCTGGGTGCCCAAATACTTCAAACTCTTATGATCTGTGTAGATGTAGCATTTCTCCCCATACAAATAGTGTCTCTAGATCTTAAGAGCAAACACAATAGCTGCAAGCTCCAAGTCATGTGTCGGATAGTTCCTCTCATGCGGTTTTAACTGACGTGATGCATAAGCAATGACATTTCGATCTTGCATCAACACACAACCTAACCCATTGTGAGAAGCATCATTATAAACTGTATATTCTTTACCCGGAGTAGGTAAAGTCAGGACTGGAGCTTCAGTCAAACATTTCTTCAATTCATCAAAACTCTATTGGCATTTATCCGTCCACTGAAATTTCACTTCTTTTCTAAACAGCTTGGTCAATGGAGATGCCAACATGGAGAATCCCTTTACAAATCTACAGTAGTATCCAGCTAAACCTAGAAAACTACGAATCTCTGTGATATTTCTGGGTGGCCTTCAATTAAGGACAACTTCTACCTTACTTGGATCTACCTTGATGCCCTCTTCTGATACTACATGCCCCAAGAAAGATATTTCCTTCAGCTAAAATTCACACTTCGACAATTTGGCATATAGCTGTTTCTCCCTCAAAGTCTGCAGTACAATCCGCAGATGTCTATCATGCTCTTCTGCACTCCTCGAATAGACCAATATATCATCAATGAATACCAAAACAAACTGATCGAGGTATGGTCTGAAGATAGTGTTCATCAGATCCATAAAAGTAGCCGGAGCATTAGTTAACCCGAATGGCATAACCAAGAACTCATAATGGCCATAGCGGGTTCTGAAGGCGGTTTTAGGAATACTCTGCTCTTTTACTTTTAGCTGATAATAACCTGATCTCAGGTTAATTTTGGAGAACACAGCTGCACCCCTCAACTGATCAAACAAGTCATCAATGCAGGGCAATGGATATCTATTCTTTATTGTCACCTTATTCAACTGCCGATAATCAATACACAAGCAGAGAGTGCCATCCTTTTTCTTAACAAACAACACTGGCGCTCCCCAAGGTGACACACTAGGGCGGATAAAGCCCTTGTCAAGCAATTCTTGCAACTGCACTTTCAACTCTTTCAATTCTGCAGGTGCCATTCTATATGGCGTTATGGAGATTGGGTCTACACCAGGCATAACATCAATCTCAAACTACATCTTTCTTTCTGGAGGTAATCCTGGTAATTCATCAGGAAACACATCCGGAAAGTCACATACAGAAGGGATGTCCCTCAGTGCTGGGCTCCCCACTTGGGTGTCTACCACATGTGCCAAGTATGCTTCACACCCCTTTCTAATCATCCTTTTGGCTAGTGCAGCCGAAATGATGTTTGATGGTAGTAAATGCCTCTCCCTATGTATTACCACATCACCAATGAGAGGAGACTAAAAGTGTATCTTGATCTCTGATCAATCATGGCATGATGTCTGGCTAACCAATCCATGCCCAAGATAATATCATAATCTCTGAAGGGCATTTCAATCAAATCTGACAGGAAAACATGTCCTTGGATCACCAAAGGACAGTCTCTATAGATTCTATTGACCCAGACCTCTTGTCCTAATGGAGTAGTTACTAGCACTTCAAAACCCATTTGGACACATGGAACAGCAAGTGAACTGACTATGCTAGCGCTAACATATGAGTGGGTTAAACCCGGATCAAACAACACAAATACTTCTTGATCAGAGATAGAAAATGTACCAGCTACAACATCAAAAGTCTCAGCCTCTTCTCGCTGTCTCATTGTGTAGACTCTGGTTGACGCACTTCCTTGTGCTGACTAACCAACCGTGCCCTGACTGCCTAAAGCAGTGCCTCTACCTCTGCCTCTTCCTCTGCCTCTTCCTCTGCCAACTGATTGTGAACCTCTGGGAGCAGGACTCTGAATAGATCCTTCGGCAGTAGTAGGAGCTGGACCATATTTAGGAGAACTAGTGCAATCTTTTGCTAAATGGCCCTTGCCTCCACAATTAAAATAGGCTCCAGTGGCCCAATAACATTCTCCCCCATGAATCTTGTCACAAGTCTCACAGGGGCGGGCAGAATATGAACCCCTGCTCGACTGCTGACCAGACCTAGGGGGTCTCTGTCCACAAAATCTGCCCCTACCAAATCTTTCACCTCAACCCCTGCTGGATCCACTAAATTTCTTCTTCTTTCCAGAGGTACCACCAGAACTTGGTTCTACTGACTTTTTCCCCTTATCTTTTCTGATTTCTCAGCTTTTTCTGATTTTTCTTTTACTAGGGTTGCTTCTGATTCAATTCTCTCCAACTCAAGTGCTTGAGACATGAGTTCTGAAAAATTGCTGTGTCTGAATCCCACAACTTGCATTCTCAAACTGGGCTTCAAACCAGTCTCAAATCTCTTGCATCTTGCCTTGCTGGTAGAAAGGAGACTCCCAGCATAGTGACTTAAGTGGAAGAACTCCCTTTCATTCTCTGCCACTATTCTGTTGCCTTGTTTTAGACTCAGAAACTCTTGTAACTTCTGATCCACATATGCATCTGGGATATATTTATGTCTGAATTCTCTGATGAAGTCACCCCAGGTCAGTATTGGTGGTTCAGCTAAGCTGTGGGGGATGGTCTTCCACCAATCATACGCATTCCCTTGCAGTAGAGACACAGAGTATTCAAACTTCAGTTCTTCTTGGCAGTGCAGCTTCTTAAACACTCTATCCATCCTTTCAAGCCATTGCTCTACCTCAAGCGGGTCTACTGTACCCTTAAATTCTGTAGCCCCATACTTTAACAATTTATCATCTTATGCTGGAGGTAATGGTTACGCCACGAGTTTACGGGTGGAGCTTGAGCATACCCGACCATTTGTTGAAACATCGCAGCCATCTGTTATGCAAACTGTGCAGGAAATTACGGCATTTGTGGGGCTGGTGCTACTGATCCACTGACATTTTGTAAAGCTGGGGCTTCCCCTTGTGCCTCAGCTTCAATAGATTGCTCGACTGAGCGATCCCCTTCTTCCATCTCAGTCTGAAGTTAGGGTATCTCCTGAACAAGTAACACAAGGAGATTTCCCTCCATTAGTTCATATTTATGATGTAATGCACTGTATGTAACAAATATGGACATTGAGAAGTTGTACTTAACAAGGAAAGACACAAATTCATAAGTTAAAACATACGTCAAAAATTTGCTCTGATACCACTAAAACATGTCTCACCTTACCCCTCTGTAGGGCATAACATGATCCAGTAGAATACCTAATGAACTACCAAACTTCACCTACCGATAACTCATTAAGTACCCTACAAGAGATTTTAAAACAATTTTCTTACTTTTCATAAGTGGTGAGCATTTTCTAATTGATATTAAAATTATTTATTCAAGTTGAAAACTAGTTAAAATTTTTGATCCATTTTATTTTTCTGCAAATTTTATAAAAATTTTGGCAGAGTTCCGTCTGTATTTTGAGAAAACAATTCTTCAAATACCTGAAAAAAAGCACTTCCAATAATTTTTTTCAACAACTTCTTCAAATTCACAATCATCTCAATCAATTTCAACACATTTATCAACTTTCAAAATTCAAATCCACCCTTTCCAATATCCACAATCATCAAATATCATTAATGAATTTCATACAATTCAAAATAAATGCTACCATTCATATTCCATTAATGACAAAGTAATTTATATACACCATTGCAAAAATTTACATCAAAAGAAATTCAAACTAAATTTTATTACAAACTTTAAACATACTTTGTACAAGCTGCTCAAGACCCATTTTACATGTCTATACAATTATGTGCATCACAAACATCAAAATAAATATTTACAATCGGGGTATAAATTATACCCGATATAACTTCAGGATGAGTCGCTCCACAATCCTCAGCAGCTCACTCTGCTGCTCCTCTAGTCTCTAAATCTGCGACAGCAATAATATTTATCATTGATCTTTGGAACTCGATGGTGCACAACATACTAAAATAATCTTTATGCAGAATTAAAATCACATTTATTCAAAAATTGGACTGAATATGAGGATTAAATACAAAACATAAATTATGAGATTTTAATCCAAACAAGTTCATTTCGAAGTATCAAAACACATTTCATAAAACCCACAGTTATATCATGCCATTCGAAACAAATCGTAATCTCAATAGCCAGAGGCTAAGGAGAATCACATCACGAGGCTAGCTAGCTCAAATATATGAATATCCATTCAATTTCCTCTTCTACTGGCACACACCTCAACACTTCATCTAGAGAAGGAATCAAAATTCAAAACTAATTACCCCCACTAGTCATGCTAGTGAGGTGTTCAAATATATGGTCATGACACTGTGGTTTCAAAACTTATCTTAATAATTTGCTAAACATTGCCATTTCAAATATACACTATAACTTTCAACAATTAGATCAAAGCATCATAAATAATGTCACAATTCACTATTTCAAATTATTCAAAACAATATGCAGAAAATAATTTATAGGAATTATACGTTGTGCACAAACCTTAAGCAAGTCGCCTCTTGGCCTTGACTCGATTCCTCGGGTTCTTTCCCGATGCTCTTTTCAACTGAAACACACAATTTCACAGTGTTTCAATACCATAACTTAGCATAAATCCAAAAATAAATTTAACTTCACTTTTACCTAGCTCTAATGTGCTAAACTCGATATTCTTTAAATTTTGTGTTTTGGGGTTACTATTCACTATACTATTCAAGTCAATTTGTTGACTTTCTAAGGCTTAATAGGTATGGGAATTCCAACTTCACCCACATACCACATTTTGGTCACTAAATTTGTTGGTTTTGGTTGTTTACTCAAATTCTAAGTCTTTTAGGCAAATTTGATAAATTTTTAGTTTTGGTGTCTAAGGTTGTACTGTTCCATTGGTCATTTTACTGTTGGAATTTGGCAAAACTTTCTTCATAGAAAATGTTCCCTATTGTCTTAAGTTTATTCTCCTTTTTGAATCACTCCAATTGGAGTTTTGTAGCTCAAGTTATAGCCATTTGAACCATGGCTGCTATATTGGACTCAACCTAGATTTTTTGGGCAATTTTTGGTTCTGGCAGTTTTAGGTCACTAACTTTGGGTGGCTAAATGACTTGGTTAATGGCATAATTTGGATTTGTGTTATTCATGAAAGTTTTAGGTCTATATCTCAACTATCCACTGGTAACATTTCAGGTCATTTAGACCTGCCTAGCTCAAGTTATGGCCAAATGAACAAACACTGTTCATTTGCTGTTCATTTGATCAGTTTGTACAGGGCAGACTGAGATTTTTTGGGTTTAGTCAATTTGTTCACTAGGTTTTGGTCACTTTTTGGGCATGCTTCCTAAATGAAAAATGTTCCATTTTGTGTCTATTTTCATTCCCAATTGGCCTCACACCAATTGGACTTGTAAATTTTCAGTTTTGGTCCCTCAAAGAAACCTTGGTCATGCTGCCTGCAGCATGACCACATTGAATCTGAATTTGGCCTTAACTCCAACCAGTCCAACACACTTCATTTGGTCACAAATGACCATTTCTCACTTCAAACTAGTTCAAATACACCATTTCACCATTTCTCCAAATTTTTTCCTCTAAAACCTAGGTGCCAAACCCTAACCACACTAATTCTTTGCATTTGATTGATTCAATGCCTATATACATGTTTCTTCATCTCAAACAAGATCACATGCACTTTTAAATCTATCAAACTCATGCATACACACATCAAAACCCTAGTTGACCGAAATTTAGGTTTGGTCCTCCAACAATTTATTTCATTTCATTTTAAGTTTATTTCTAAGTTAATTAAGCTATAAACACAATTAATAAACTAATTTTGCAACTTAAATCACTAACCTTGCTTGGAGGGTTTCTAATGTAACACCCCTATGTTCGGTAGTGCGTTCTACTGTTCCGGTGACCAGTGTTGTCCGGATAGCTAGGATGCCTAGAACTATACTTTGATATGAGTGAGGAGACATAAAATAATGAAATACAAGAAAAGAAAATACAAGAAAACAAAGGAAAAATAATAGCAAAGAAATGTAACCAAGTTAAGCGAGCCGAGAACCCAAGTGATGGGTGACTGCACCGGGAAGTCGCGGCATGGACCGTTGACTAGCCCTGGACCGCGAGGAACCCTGGGAAATATTTTTAAGACTTAAAAAGACATCAATTGAAGTATAAATATCATTAGAAATATCAAAAAAAAATTAATTAATTAGTACAAAGAAAAATGAGAAATCGAAAAACGGACAAAACTCGGTGTTACCGAAAAATCGGGAATGCAACCCGAACAGGGGCATTGTGGTCATTTGACACCCCGAGTTATCTTTTGACCTAAGTGTCCATTAAAAATAAATAATATTACACTTGAAAAATATCATGAAAAATTAAATTAGTGGTACATAGTTTAAATAGTAAAAATTGGGAGCTTAATGTGGGAATAAGGAAAGTTATGAATAAATAATCATTAAATATCACTTAGTGCTCCACTCACACCTAAAGTGGACCACTTACTCTTCATTTTGGACAGCAGAATTCATCTTCTTCAACCTCTCAAAATTCCAGCCGAAACCAAAGAAAATGGAAGAGAGAAGAATCCTCCATGGCCATCCATGGCCAAGCTCCATGCAACCATGATCCAAGCCATTTTTCCACTAGCTTCCTTCACAAAAATTGTTCTACACCACTTGGGCAGTAGATAGGCAGCAAGAAGATCAAGTTTAGTCAAGGTTTTGAAGAGTTTCCAAAGTGGTAAGTTTGTCTTTTTGGTTATTGCTTCATTAAAGTTTGTGAGGAGGTTATGGGTAGTTGAATTGTGGAAAGAATTTTGGAGTTTGATGTTCTAAGGGAGATGTTTATTTTTGGCAGCCATGGAAACTCCTTGAAGACAGTTTATTCTTGCTTGTAAATGGTAGATTAAAAGGTTGATTAAATGTTTATGTGTGTAGGAATTAATTTGGGTGATGTATACTTAGTATATGTGAATGTGTATTTGAAATTGGAAGCTTGGAAATTAATGGAATGTAAATGCATGAATCGGCAGTTTGGTTTGGTGAACCAAAAGGATATTATTTCATGTTTGGTTTATGGAATATTAATGTTGAATTGTAGTAGTGGTTATGGCAGCTTGGGTATATGTATAATGGTGTGAGGTTGGACATGTAAATGAGCATGAATAGGTGATTAAATTGTGGTAATTGAGTTTGACAAATTCTACACTTTATGGTGTATGTTGAATGTGATTGTAAGCTGCCAAAATGATCAAAAATATGTGGTAAAATATGTTTAGGTTATGGTACAAACCAAAGTTGACATGAATGTGGAGTTTGGTAGGTGTTAAAAGTGATCTTTGATGAGTACGAACAAAATGCAACAGGGCAGTTTGTGTTTTGGGCCTAGAACCTTAAGTGTGTGGCTCCAATTGGTATGAGACCAATTGGAGGTGAAACTAGGCACAAAATGTGCCAACTTTCATGAAGGAAACTTGCCAAAATTTTGCTTGTAAGGTAACTTGAAAAATGACCAAATCCGGATTAGTACAAGTAAGGCCTAAAAATTGACCATTTGGGCAGCAGTTAGTGTTTAGGCCATAACTCACACAAAACAGGTCCAATTGACTTGAAATTTTGACCATGAATAGTTAAGACCCATATCTATAAGTCTTATGAAGACACCAAAGCCCAGAAATGACCATAAGCATGTCAAACAGCTTGCACAAGTTCGGGTCCAAAAACTGGCCGAACCTAAAATGACCTAAAATGACCTAAAGTGACCAATTTTGATGCATTTTGACCAGCAATAGTAAAATGACCATAACATGGTCTACATAACTCAGAATGACCTGAAATTTTTCACCACGTGCAATAAGACATAGATCTACAAGTTTGTAGTTTTGACCGAAACCCGAAAATCGAGGGAACTAGGTTGTCCAGCTAGGTCAAACTAGTATCCCGAAATCCAGCAAATTGCAATAAAACGCAATATATATGGAAATGAATTGGGTAATATGTACCAACCCTAAAAGGCTACAAATGTGACATATTGGTAACATTAAAACCTAATTCACCTAGACTGCATCGAGGGTTGACATCTTAGGTTGACTAAGAAAATAGTAGAATTCGATAAATTAATTATTGAACCTTATTCTTAGAGACAGTTTAAATGAGTACTAAAACACTTCAAATTGTGTTTCTCAGTTAGCAAAGACTCAGAGAAGGGGAAGAAAACACTGAGTCAGAGCCAAGAGACAGTTATCAAAGGTTTGTGCACAACTAGTTTTTAACTGATTTTGTTCTGAATATTTCATATGATTAAATGACATATTTTTCTTATGTATTATGTTTAACATTGGATTTAATTCAATGATTATTGAAATTGTTATAGTATGTATGAATTTAGCTTTGTGAAATGGTATTTCCACAAGTATTAAGCATTGTTATGGATTGAATAAATTATGTTTTGGAAAATCGTGATAGAACATGTTTTGAATTGTGATGGTAATTTCCATGGAAAAATGCAAATTTATGATTTGAATTGTGATGAGCATAAAAGTTATTGGATATTGGAATTGACTTTGAATCGAATTATATTGTGATTTATGCTCACTAAAAGGATTGTGATATTGTTTTACATCTCACTATAGATGCTTGACTAGGTTATTACCCGTCTTTCTCATTTGTTGAGAAGACAATGGAGTTAGTTGTATTTTGATTACCATGGTCCGTGCACAGGCTTAGATTTTCCTCTGATTTGAGGTTCGATCTAAGTTTTTTTATCATTATGGCCCTTGCGGAAGATTCATTATTGTGGTGTGTACTGTGCACGATGATTCGACCTCCCCGACCATAGGGAGTTAGAATCTGATTCGACCTCCCCAACCATAGGGAGTTAGAATCACATCGAATATGGCCCTTTTGGATTAGTCTTGCATAGTTAGTGAGATAAAGAATTATTTTTGAGATACATCATGGTTTTTGAAATACAACATGGTTTTTGAGACACAGAATGTTGTTGAACAGTAAAGAATTGTAATTTTAGTTATGATTTATGTATAATTGATTTTGTTGGAACTACCTTAAATGGTTAGTCATGATTTGATAAATTGAATTTCGTGATCAAAGTCATTTTATACAAATGATTTACATTATTGGCAATGAATATTTTGAGTTTTGGAATTTGATGAGTATTCAGATTTCCAAATTATTTACTGTAAATTTTGTCAATGTATATTGTACTATGTTTTAAATTATAGTTGTGCACCACTGAGTTCACCACTCAGCGATAGCTTTGTATGCTGTCGCAGGTAAGAAGAGCATAGAGCAGTGAGTAAGTTTCTTTGAAGATACATTCAGATCAGCTCTAGGTATATCATAGGTATACCCATGTACATAGGTTTTGATGTATGCATGTAATAATATGTATGTAAATTATTTGAGCAGTTGAATAAAAACTCTTGTAAAACATTGTGGTATGTAATTAAATGTAAATTATTGTAAATATAAAGTTGAGATTTCATTTACTTGAATAGTTTTGTATTATAAATTTTGAGTCTTGTAATCAATGAAATGTTTCTTTATGATGAGATTAGTTTGAAAATGAATTGATTGTTTATTGAGAATTGAATTGTGAATTGAAATGAAGTTATTGAAGTTGTATTTGAGAAAACATATTGGGAGCATTTTCTTTTGCAGGATTGAAGAATTGTTTTCTCAAAATACAGCCGGCACTTTGCCGAAATTTTGAAAAAAATTTTATAACACCAGATTTTAATCGATGATTTAAATTTCACGAAAATTGTTTTAAAATCCCTTGTAGTATATCTAATGGGTTATCGATAGGCGAAGTACGGTAATTCATTAGGTGTACTATGGGGTCATGTTACATCTTACAGGGGAGTAGGGTGTGACATCTAAGCTTTCTTTTCTTCAAGTCTTTCTTCTTCTTTTTGCTTTCTAATTCTTCCTCAACATATAAAGAGAATTTTTTTGTATTGGGACTTTGTGAATTTATGGAAGAAAGTAGGGAAATTCAAGCTTTCTTTCTCTTAATAATGGTGGAGCAAGGTGAGTAAGAATGGGGAGAGAGATGGGGCGGCAAGGATATGAGGAAGATGACTTTTTTTTTTCTTTTTTTTTTTTTTTGTCTTTTGTCTTATGGAAGACCAAAAAATCAATTTAATTAAATTTATTATGTCACGACCCAACCTATGGGCCGGACCGGCACTAGGACCTGGGCCAGCCTAAAGCCCCCGAGGCCTGTAGTAAGCCTAACTGTTCATTAACCCAACTCTAAGGCCCATTTGGGCCCAATATCGAGAAAACAAATGGACAGAGTCCGGCCATAAAATGGACTTACTAACGGGGAGTTTTCGACTCACCCGACCTGTAAACACAATATATAGTCAATTGGGGAGCTCAGCTCACCCTCCACATACTCATCAACATAATAATAAATGGGAGCTCAGCTCCCTCATCCAATCCATCAAACATGCATAGCATATTAAGTTTCTGAGTCCCAAAATAATAATTTAGTTTACAGACCCAAATCAAATAACATTTCTAACACATGCGGAAATTCTAAGATTTAACAAGTTTATACAAACAGTAATAATTGACCTGCGAGGGAGAAAGGCAGGTTAACCAAAATAAAATCATCCTGTAGCCTGAAAAAATATTGAACAGGAGTGAGCGTTCGACTCAGAGAGTAAAATATCAATTTTAACCATAATCTCTATAACTATCTAATCTAATGCACCCTGTAGAGTGAGATGCAACATCCACATCATTTTCACATCATAACATCAAAAAGGTAATTTGGAGCACTCACACACCCTGTAGTATCAATCATAACATATGGGAGTTGATCCCCTATACAGCTCTCTTAAATCCAACTTTGGTGCCGAATTACTCAAGCTCGGACTTCCACTTAATAACCAAATCGAGGTCCCTGAATTACTCAAGCCGTGACTACCCCTCGAAGGATCGGGTCCCAATGAATTACTCAAGCCGTGGCCTGGCCCTATCCATAGTCCACACCACATCACACGCACGCCAACGCACGCACACTGCTCCAAATTACCACAACAACATCCATGGCACATCAACAGTTATGAATGCAACATAAATCGTGCCTAGAGTTTAACTACATAAATATATGCATATAAGTGATGCATGGGCATGCTGAACATATAATAATATCGAAATTACAATTAAAATTAATATTTTACTCACAAACTTGACGACAATCACTGTGGTGGCTGGGCGGAGGAAGAAGGCTGTCCTGGCTCACCTGACAATTATATTACAATTATTTAATACAATCTGACTCGATACAAACAAAGAAAAAGACCAATACGTCCTAAGTCGTGCCGAAAATCCGGTAGAGTCTCCCCTATACCTAGGACCTACCCAACCTGCAAAGGGTTCAAAACACACTTCTATACTCACAATCCATATATCCACAGTTCAATCATATCACACAGCCCCTCCCGGGCCCATCAAATCAATCATCCATCACAATACGCAAAATTTCAATTTAGTCCTTATTATTGATCATTTTTGCAAAAACTGCCCAAACAAGCTCTAAAAATTATAAAACTTTGTCCCGCGGTCCTTAGCAATATTACTAAGCTATTGCAAAAAGAATCGTAATTTTCTAAGCTACCACGAATATTTTATGGATTTTTAATCCTATTTAAGCACTAGAAAATTACGAAAAAGTAAGGTTCGGGTTTACCTTTGCCGATTCCGACTTCGGAAACGATCTCGGGACGTCTGACAATGAGGGGCTAGCCAAAACCTCGGTCCAATTCGGAGACTTTTCGTGCAGTGCATGCGGCGAATTTCACTGCACCGGTCAGCTGTCGAATTTGCGAATCGAGAATACCTACGAAGCCCATAACACGGGGTTAGTACATAAATTTTTCAGAATTTTCTAAGCTCATTAAATGCTTGGAAAAACAACTGCGAAGTTCGTGGGACCTCCGAAAAAGCGGTGTCGAAAAATTCAAAATTTATGTCGTTGCGAAGCTCTCGTGAGTGGAGCGTCTTTGGTAGCCTCGGTTTTCGTGGGATTCACGGTTTCGAGAAATCTATCCCAAAAGTCGAAATGTGCTAAAATCTTCCCGTGGAAAAATCGTATAATCCGCTTGTTGTTTTTCATCATTCTTAGTGTCTATGGTAAGCTCTCGCCGCGTAGATGATTTTGGACACAAGACCCGGTCCAATTGGTGGCGGATCGGCGGATTTGGCCGGGAAGTCGAGCGGCGCGCAGCGGGCGTTGCGCGTTTTCTGCCGTTTAGGCGTGGCCGGGGAGGGTCAAGGCGCGGCCGTCGGCTAGGTGGCGGTGGTGGCCGTGGTGAGTGGGAGGAGAAAGCGAGAGAAAAGGGAGAGGGACGACGCGCGCGGGGAAGAAAAAGGGAAGAAGGAAAAGGCCGGTCCGATTCGTCCGGTCCGATCCGGTCCGGTTCGATTCGGCCGGTTCAATTCAGAATACAAAATTTTGAATTTTTACTCTGCCTCGGGACCGAAAACGAGGTCCAAAAATTCCGAAAAAATTTCAGAAAACTAAGAAAAATACGTAGACTCCAAATATATTTTTAGTTTTGCCACGTGGTCTTTAAATTAATTTTTAAAAATCATCAAAGTTTATATTTTCGGAAAATCGAACCCGATTTTTAAAATCCGAAAAATCTCAAAAAAAAAATTCCAAAAATTTAATAAAATTAAAATACTAAAAATGCTCATAAAATTAAAAATTTTGGGGTGTTACATATTAATTATAACATTTATGGCATCATGCATGATGTCATGCATGATGTCATCTTCCTTCACTTTTCATTTTCTTTTTCTTTTTTTTTTCATTTATTTTTCTATTAGTTCTTTAATTTAATTCCTGACTCCAAAATTTTCTTTTCCCTGATTTTATTTGATAGTTAGGTCGGGAGTCAGCTCTCGGGATCAATTGACCAAATTGCCCCTCGCCGGTTCAATCCGGTTTGCAAATAACTCAATATTTCTTCCAGCTCCCTGAACTAATTATTTGACTGGCTTAACAACCTTTTTCCATGATTTTTTCTTTTCCACTGTGTTCGTAATGGTCCTAAGGACCGCGGCATCACATTTTACGGTTCAAAATTTGAGTTTAAATCGACTTCGCAGTCGTTCCCAACAAGGTCGCCCATCACTATGAGAATTGGTCAAATGGTGTGTTTGACCTTGTTTGAGATGAAAATGGTCATTTGTGACCAATTGAGATGTGTTGGAAGTGTTAAAAGTGAGTTTAAATTTGGATGGAAAATGGCCATGCTGCAGGCAGCAGGATCAAGGTCCCTTTCAGGGACCAAAACTAAAAATTTACAAGTCCAATTGGTATGAGACTGATTGGGAATGAAAATAGACACAAAATGACACATTTTTCATTTCGGAATCATGCCCAAAAAGTGACCAAAACCTAATGAACAAATTGACCAAATCTGGACTTATGCAGTCTGACCTGTACAAAAATGATGAAATGAATAGTATTTGTTCATTTGGCCATAACTTGGGCTAGGCAGGTCTAAATGACCTGAAATTTTACCAGTGGACAGCTGAGATATAGTCCTAAAACTTTCATGAAGAACATAAATCCAAATTATGCCCTTAACCAAGTCATTTGGCCACCCAAATTTGGTGACCTAAAACTGCCAGAACCAGTTTGGTGCCCAGAAATCTGGGTTAAGTCTAATCCGGCAGCCATGATTCAAATGGCTATAACTTGAGTTACAAAACTCCAAATGGAGTGATTCAAAAAGGAGAATAAAGTTAAGACAATAGGAAACATTTTCTATGAAGAAAGTTTTGCCAAATTCTAATAGAAAAATGACCAATGGAACAGTACAACTTTAGACACCAAAATTGTAAATTTGCAAATTTGCCTAAAAGACTTAGAATTTGAGTAAACAACCAAAACCAACAAATTTAGTAACCAAAATGTGGTATGTGGGTGAAGTTGGAATTCCCATACCTATTAAGCCTTAGAAAGTCAACAAATTGACTTGAATAGTATCGTGAATAGTAACCCCGAAACATAAATTTTAAAGAACGTCAATTTTAGCATATTAAAGTTAGGTATAAGTGAATTTGAATTTATTTTGGATTTCTGATAAGTTATGATACTGAAACACTGTGAAACTGTGTGTTTCAGTTAAAAAGAACACCGGGAAAGAACCCGAGGAATCGAGTTAAGGCCAAGAGGCGACTCACTTAAGGTTTGTGCACAATGTAGAATTTCTGTAAATTTTCTTCTGCATATTGTTTTGAATAATTTGAAATATTGAATTGTGACATCATTGTGATGAAATATTTATTATGCTTTTGATTTAAATTGTTGAAAGTTATTTGTGTATATTTGAGATGGCATAAATGTTTAGTAAATTGTTAAGATAAGTTTTGAAACCACAGTGTCATGACCATATATTTGAACACCTCAGTAGCATGACTAGTGGGGGTAATCAGTTTCGAATTTTGATTCCTTCTCTGGCTAAAGTGCTAAGGTGTGTGCCAGTAGAAGAAGAAATTGAATGGATATCCATATATTTGAGCTAGCTAGCCTTGTGATGTGACTTCTCCTTAGCCTCTGGCTATTGAGATTATATTTGTTTCGAATGGCATGATATAACTGTGGGTTTTATGAAATTGGTTTTGACACTTCGAAATGAAATTTTTTGGATTAAAATCTCATAATTCATGTTTTTTATTTAACCTTAATGTTCAGTCCAATTTTTGAATAAATATGATTTGAATTCTGCATAAAGATTATTTTAGTATGTTGTGCACCACTGAGTCCTAGTACTCAGCGATGGCTATTATTGCTGTCGTAGATATAGAGACTAGAAGAGCAGCAGAGTGAGCTGCTGAGGACAGAGGAGCTACCTGCTTTGAAGTTATCGGGTATATTTTATACCCTGACTGTAAAAATTCATTTTGATATATGTAATGTATGTAAAAGTACGGACATGTAAAACTGGTCTTGAGCAGTTTGTATAAAGTTTGTAACAAATTTTAGTTTGAATTTCTCTTAATGTAAATTTTTTGTAATGATGTATATAAATTGTTTTATCTTTAATGAAATATGAATGGAAGTATTTTGTTTTAAATTGAACTAAATTCATTGCTGGTATTTTGATGATTGTTGAATATTGGAAATTGTGGATTTGAATTTTTTGGAGATTGATAAATGATGTTGAAATTGATTGTGAATTTGAAGAAGTGGTTGAAATAAATAATTAGAAGTGCTTTTTACAGGAATTTGAAGAACTGTTTTCTCAAAATACAGACGGCACTCTGCCAAAATTTTTATAAAATTTGCGGAAAAATAAAATGTGCCAAAAATTTTAACTAGTTTCCAACTTAAATTAAATGTTTTAATATCTATTTAGAAATGCTTACCACTTATAAAAAGTAAGAAAATTATTTTAAAAATCTCTTGTAGGGTACTTAATGAGTTATCGGTAGGTGAAGTTCGGTAGTTCATTAGGTATTCTACGGGATCATATTATGCCTTACAGAGGGGTAAGGTGTGACATGTTTTAGTTGTATCAGAGCAAATTTTTGAAGTATGTTTTAACTTGTGAATTTGTATCTTTTCCTTGCTAAGTACAACTGCTCAATGTCCTTATTTGTTACATACAGTGGATTACATCATAAATATGAACTAACGGAGGGAATTTCCTTGTGTTATTTGTTCAGGAGATACCCTAACTTTAGACTGAAATGGAAGAAGGGGATTGCTCAGTCGAGCAATCTGTTGAAGTTGAGGCACAAGGGGAAGCCCCAGCTCTACAAAATATTAGTGGATCAGAAGCACCAGCCCCACAAATGCCGCAGTTTCCTGCAAAGTTCGCATAGCAGATGGCTGCAATGTTTCAACAAATGGCTGGGAGTATGCCTGCTCAAGTTCCACCCCAAACACTTATGGTACAACCACTGCCTCCATCCAGACAGTATGACAAATTATTAAAGTATGGGGCTATAGAATTTAAGGGTACAGTGGACCCTTTAGAGGCAGAGCAATGGCTTGAAAGGATGGATAGAGTGTTTAAGAAGCTGCACTGCCCAGTTGAGTTGAAGTTTGAATATTCTGTGTCACTATTGCAAGGGGATGCATATGATTGGTAGAAGACCATCCCCCACAGCTTGGCTGAACCACCAGTACTAACCTGGGATGACTTCATCAGAGAATTCAGACAAAAATACGTCCCAGATGCATATGTGGATCAAAAGTTACAAGAATTTCTGAGCTTGAAATAAGGGAACAGATCAGTGGCAGAGTATGAGAGGGAGTTCTCCCGCTTAAGCCACTATGCTGGGAGTCTCCTTTCTACCAGTAAGGAAAGGTGCAAGAGATTTGAGACTGGTTTGAAGCCCAGTTTGAGGATGCTAGTAGTGGGATTCAGACATAGCAACTTCTCTGAGCTCATCTCTTAAGCACTTGAGCTAGAAAGGATTGAATCAGAAGTGACACCTGTAAAAGAAAAATCAGAAAAGACTAAGAAAACAGAAAAAGATAAAGGTGAAAATTCAGTAGAGCAAAGTCCTAGTGGTACTTCTGGGAAGAAGAAGAAATTTGGTGGACCTAGCAGAGGTCAAGGTGGAAGATTTGGAAGGGACAGATTCTCTGGATAGAAACCCCCTAGGTCTGGTCAGCAGTCGAGCAGGGGTTCATATCCTGCCCGCCCCTGTGAGACTTTGTAACACCCCGTTTGCATAGCCTGGTAAATTTTACTGTTCTAGTGAGCGGTGTCGATCCGGACAATTAAGGGGATTAGAACCACACTTAAGACAACTAGATAAGCCATAAACACAAATAATTAGTAATGTTCAATTAGTTAACTATAAATAAGAAAAACAGAACATAAGAGGGTAAACGAGCCGAGAGTCACAGCGATGAGTGACCTCCTCGGGAACGACTGCGAAGTCATTTTAAACTCAAATTTCGAACCGTAAAAAGTGACGCTGCGGTCCTTAGGACCCTTATGAACACAGTGGAAAAGAGAAAATCATGAAAAAGAACTGTTAAGCCAGTCAAATAATTAGGTCAGGGAGCCAGAAGAAATATGGAATTATTTGCAAACCGGGATGAACCGGCGAGGGGCAATTTGGTCAATCGACCCCGAGAGCTGACTCATGACCTAACTGTCAAATAAAATCGGAGAAAAGAAAATTTCAGAATTGAGAATTAAATTAAAGAACTAATAGAAAAATATGAAAAAAAAAGAGAGAAAAATGAAAAAGGTAAAAAGGGTAGTGACATCATCAAGGTGACATCACCTATGAGATCATAAATAATTTTCATTTACTTAATATTTTCACTAAGTCAATTAGAGGTTAAATATCCAAAATAAAGAAAAGAAAAAAATCATTTCCCTCATCTTCCTCAAGCTAGCCGAAACCCTCTCCCTCATCTCCCCATTAGTGAAACCCCATTAAAGCTTGCTTCAAGCTTTTAAACACTCATTTGATCTTACCTTACCCCAAATTCACCCCTAAAAACTTGTTTTAGTCACTTGAAAAGGAGATTGATCATCAAAGAAAGAAGTAAAGAAGAGAGGAACTAGAGAATTCAAATTCAAGTGAGGTAAGCACATCCATTTGTAAGTTTGAGATTTAATAGTTGTGTTTATAGCTTGATTAACTTGTAATATGTTTAAAATGAAACAAAAAAATTTGTGAGGGACTATTACTGAAATTTCGACCAGCCATGGATGTAGGAGAGTTTGATGTTGTTTGAATGAATTAAAGGTGTTAATAAGCTTGTATGAGTATGGTAGTAGGATAGAGATGCATTAATGTAGTTAAATTCAATAATTTAGTAAATTAGGGTTTGAATGTTAAGGTTTGTGAACCAAATTTTGGGAGAAATGCATAAATGATATCTTTGACCAATTGTGGACTGAAAAATGGTCAATAATGACCAAGGGAAATGTATGGGAATTGTTAGAATGGAAGACAAATTCGTAGGTCAATTGCAGCATGACCAAACCAACTTTGAAGGACCAAAACTCAAATTTTACAAGTCCAATTGATATGCCACCAATTGGAGATGAAAATAGACATAAAATGGCACAATTTTCAGTAAGGAACCATGCCCAAAAACTGACTAAAACTTAGTGAAACAATTGACCAAAGTGAAATGAGAGCAGACTGCCACTGCACCAAACTGACCAAATGAATAGTAACTGTTCATTTGGTCACAATTCGAGCTAAACAGGTCAAATTGACCTGAAATTTTTCCAGAAATTAGATGAGATATAGACCTAAAACTTTCATGAAGAACATCACCCCAAATTATGCCATTAATCTAGTCAAATTATTGAGCAAAGTTGAGTTATTGAACCTGCAACTCTGCAGAATTGCCATTGAGCAGTAAAGTTCCAATGGCTATAACTCTCTCTAGAAAACTCGGATTTAGGTGGTTCTTGAACCGATGGAAACATAAGACATAGTAGAACATTTCATATGAAGAAAGTTAGACCAAATTATGAAATGTGGGTTTTATGAAATGTGTTTTTAATACTTCGAAATGAACCTGGTTTGCATTAAAACCTCATAATTCATGTTTTGTGTTTAATGCTCACGTTTAGTCAAATTTTTGAATAAATGTGATTATGTTCTACATAAAGATTATTTTAGTATATTGTGCACCACTGAGTCCTAGTACTCAGCGATAGCTTCTATTGCTATCGCAGATACAGAGACTAGAGGAGCAGCAGACTGAGCTACTGAGGTGTGAGGAGCCATCAGCTTGAAGTCATCGGGTATAATTTATACCCTGATTGTAAATATTTATTTTGATGTATATATTGCACATAAATGTATGGACATGTAAAAATGGGTCTTGAGCAGTTTGTATAAAATTTGTATAAAGTTGTAATATATATAATAGTTTGAAATCCTCTTAATGTAAATTTTGTAATGATGTATTTAAATTATTTTATCTCTACTAAAATATGAATGGAACTATTTTATTTAAATTGAATGAAATGGATTGTTAGTATTTTGATGGTCATTGGATAGTGGATTTGAAATTTGAAAGTTGATAAATGAGTTGAGAAATTGATTGAGATTGAGTATGAAATTGAAGCAGTTGTTGAGAAAAAATTTTAGAAGTGCTTTTTACAGGTATTTGAAGAACGATTTTCTCAAAATACAGAGGAAACTCTGTCAAAATTTTTATAAAATTTGCGAAAAAATAAAATGGGCCAAAATTTCCAACTAGCTTTCCACTTAAGTACATGTTTTAAATACTTATTAGAAATGCTCACCACTTACCAAAAGTAAGAAATTTGTTTTAAAATCCCTTGTAGGGTGCTTAATGAGTTATCGGTAGGTGAAGTTCGATAGTTCATTAAGTATTCTACGGGATCATGTTATGCCTTACAGAGGGGTAAGGTGTGACAGACTTGTGGCAAGATTCATGGGGGAGAATGCTATTGGGCAACAGGAGCCTGTTTTAACTGTGGAAGCAAGGGCCATTTAGCTAAAGACTGCACCAGTGCTCCTAGATTCAGTCCAGCTCCTACAGCTGCAGAAGGATCTATTCAGAGTCCTGCTCCTAGAGGTTCACAATCAGTTGGCAAAGGAAGAGGCAGAGGTAGAGGCCTTTGCTTGAGTGATCAGTCTTGTTGGTCGGCTGACAAGGAAGTGCTTGACGAGTTTACACGATGAGACAGCGAGAAGAGGCTGAGACTTCCGATGTGGTAGCTGGTACATTCTCTATCTCTGAGCAAGATGTATTTGTGTTGTTTGATCCGGGTTCAACCCACTCATATGTTAGTGTTACCATAGTCAGTTCACTTGCTGTTTCATGTGTCCAAATGGGTTTTGAGGTACTAGTAACTAGTCCGTTAGGACAAAAGGTTTGGGTCAACAGAATTTATAGAGACTGTCCTTTGGTGATCCAAGGACATGTTTTTCTATCAGATTTGATTGAAATGCCCTTCAGAGATTATGATATTATCTTGGGCATGGATTGGTTAGCCAGGCATCATGCCATGATTGACTGTAGACTGAAGACAATCACTTTTGGTCTTCCTCTGTATGGTGATGTGGTAATACATGGGGAGAGGCATTTATTGCCATCAAACATCATTTCGGCTGCACTAGCTAGAAGGATGATCAGAAAGGGGTGTGAAGCATACTTGGCACATGTGATAGACACCCAAGTGGGGAGCCTAGCACTGAGGGACATCCCTATAGTTTGTGACTTTCCGGATGTATTTCCTGATGAATTGACAGGATTACCTCCTGAAAGAGAGGTGCAGTTTGAGATTGATGTTATGCCTGGTGTGGTCCCAATCTCCATAACACCATATAGAATGGCACCTGCAGAATTGAAAGAGTTGAAAATGTAGTTGCAAGAGCTGCTTGACAAGGGCTTTATCCGCCCTAGTGTGTCTCCTTGGGGAGCACCAGTGTTGTTTGTAAAGAAGAAGGATGGCACTCTCCGTTTGTGTATTGACTATCAGCAGTTGAATAAGGTGACAATAAAGAATAGATATCTTTTGCCCCGCATTGATGACTTGTTTGATTAGTTGAGGGGTGCAGCTGTATTCTCCAAAATTGACCTGAGATCAGTTTATTATCAGTTCAAAGTACAAGAGCAGACTATTCCTAAAACTGCCTTTAGAACCCGCTATGGCCATTATGAGTTCTTGGTCATGCCATTCGGGTTAACTAATGCTCCGGCTGCTTTTATGGATCTGATGAACACTATCTTCAGATCATACCTCGACCAATTTGTTGTGGTATTCATAGATGATATATTGGTCTATTCGAGGAGTGTAGAAGAGCATGACAAACATCTGCGGATTGTACTACAGACTTTGAGGAAGAAACAACTATATGCCAAATTATCGAAATGTGAATTTTGGCTGAAAGAAATATCTTTCTTGGGGCATGTAGTATCAGTAGAGGGCATCAAGGTAGATCCAAGTAAGATAGAAGCTATCCTTAATTGGAGGCCACCCAGGAATATCACAGAGATTCACAGTTTTCTGAGTTTAGCTGGATACTATCATCGGTTTGTGAAGGGATTCTCCATGTTGGCATCTCCATTGACTAAGCTACTTCGAAAAGATGTAAAATTTCAGTGGACGGATAAATGCCAACAGAGTTTTGATGAATTGAAGAAATGTTTGACTGAAGCTCCAGTCTTGACTTTACCTACCCCGGGTAAAGAATATACAGTTTATAGTGATGCTTCTTATAATGGTTTAGGCTGTGTATTGATGCAAGATCGAAATGTCATTGCCTATGCATCACGCCAGCTAAAACCGTATGAGAGGAATTATCCAACACATGATTTGGAGCTTGCAGATAATTTGTGTTTGCTCTTAAGATTTGGAGATACTATTTGTATGGGAAGAAGTGCTACATCTATATAGATCATAAGAGTTTAAAGTATTTGGGCACCCAGAAAGAGCTGAATTTGAGACTGAGGAGATGATTAGAGTTGATAAAAGACTATGATTGTTTAATAGACTATCAGCCAAGGAAAGCTAATATTGTGGCTGACGCCTTAAGTTACAAGACTATGGCAAGTCTACGAGTTACTCCTTTGTCTATGGTACATGAGTTGAGATCATTACATGCCAGCTTAGAGATTAATGATGAGGGGCAGACAACAGTTGCATGGTATGTACAGCTAGTGTTGATTGATCAGATCAGAATGGCTGCTCAGAATGATCAGAAGTATCAGCAGCTATTGGCAAAAGTTAGGCAGGGCAAGAAACCTGAGTTCTCAGTTAGAGATGATGGTCTACTCCTGCACCAGGGCAGAATGTGTGTTCTTAATGTTGTCGATTTGAGGCAAATCATTTTGAAGGAAGCACATGAGTCTCCTTTTGCCATGCACCCTGGTGGTATAAAAATGTATAGAGAGCTAAAGGAGCATTACTGGTGGATGGGTATGAAAAGAGATGTGGCAGAGTTTATTTCCAAATGCCTAACTTGTCAGCAAGTGAAGGCAGAGCATCAAGTACCTGCTGGGTTGTTACATCCACTACCAGTACCAGAATGGAAAAGGGAGAAAATAATGATGAATTTTATTATGGGACTTCCGAGGACACAGAAGAGTCATAATGCAGTTTGGGTCATTGTTGACAGACTAACCAAGTCTGCTCATTTTCTGCCAGTTTGGATGGATTACAATTTAGAAAGATTGGCCAAGTTGTACATTGATGAGATTGTGAGACTGCATGGAGTGCCAATATCCATCATATCTGACAAAGATCCTAGGTTCACTTCTAGATTCTGGGGTAGTCTTCAGAGAACCCTAGAAACTAGATTGAACTTCAGTACGACATTCCACCCACAGACAGATGGCCAGTCTGAGAGGGTAATTCAGATCTTGGAGGACATGCTACGGGCTTGTGTGATTGAATTTGAGGGCAGTTGGGACACACACTTGCCTTTGATTGAGTTTTCTTACAACAACAGCTACTAATCAAGCATTGGAATGCCTCCATATGAAGCTTTGTATGGCAGAAAATGTAGAACCCTGTTGTGTTGGGATGAAGTAGGTAAAAGGAAGATGATTGGGCCAGAAATTATTCAGCAAACCTAGGAGAAAGTAAGATTGATCAGAGATTGACTTAAGGCTTCATCAGACCATCAGAAGTCCTACATTGATTTAAAGAGAAGGGATATTGAGTATGCAGTGGGTGAGAAAGTATTCCTCAAGGTTTCTCCTTGGAAGAGAATTATGAGATTCGGCAGAAAGGGGAAACTGAGTCCTCGTTTCATTGGGCCATATGAGGTTCTGGAAAGAGTGGGTCCTTTGGCATATCGTTTGGCTCTACCTCCAGAGTTGGAGAAGATACATAACGTCTTTCATGTGTCTATGTTGAGGAGGTATCGATCAGACCCATCTCATGTACTACTAGCAGAGGAAATTGAAGTGAATCCAGAACTCACATATAAGGAAGAACCCATAGAGATTTTTGCTTATAAGGTGAAGCAGCTACAGAACAAGCAAATACCGTTAGTGAAAGTGCTATGGAACCATCATTCGGGCTAGGAGGCTACTTGGGAACGAGAGGAAGACATGAGGAGACAGAACCCACAGCTATTCAGAGATTGATATCAGGTAAAATTTCGAGACAAATTTATTTTAAGCGGGAGAGAATTATAACACCCCTATTTGTATATCCTGGTATATTTCACTATTCCGGTGACCGGTGTCGGTCCGGATTAGAACCACACTTAAGACAACTAGATAAGCCCTAAACCCAAATAATTAGTAATTGCCAATTAGTTAAGTATAAATAAGAAAAACAAAACATAAGAAGTTAAATGAGCCAAGAGTCACAGCGATGGGTGACCTTCTCGGGAAGGATTGCGAAGTCGATTTAAACTAAAATTTCGAACCTTAAAATGTGACGCCGTGGTCCTTAGGACTATTGCAAACATAGTAGAAAAGAGAAAATCACGAAAAAGAATTGTTAAGCTAGTCAAATAATTAGGTCAATGAGTCAAAAGAAATATTGAATTATTTACAAACCGGGTAGAACTGGCGAGGGGCAATTTGATCAATTAACCCCTAGAGCTGACTCCTGACCTAACTGTCAAATAAAATCGGAGAAAAGAAAATTACGAAATCGAGAATTAAATTAAAGAACTAATGGAAAAATAAAAAAAAAAAAGAGGAAAAAGGAAAAGTAAAAAGTGATGACATCATGCATGACCTCATGCATGATGCAATAAATATATAATTAATAAATTTAATTAATTTGATTTTTTGGTCTTCCATAAGACTAAAAGCATAAAGAAAAGAAAAAAAAAAGAGAAAACTTATCTTCTCAAGCCGTCACTCACCTCTCTCTCCCTCACCCTCACTTTCCTCCATTAATAAGCTTTCAAAGCTTGAAAAACTTAGTTCTTCCCTACAAATTTCAACCCTAAATCCTAAAAAGCTTCTAAGTTACCCTAGAAAAGAAGATTGAAGAAGAATAGGAAGGAAGAAAGTGAAGGAATTGAGAAGTTGAAATTCAAAGTAAAGGTTAGTGCTCTAACTCTTCACTTCCTAGGTTTGATTCATGTGTATGTAATGAAATAGTTTGGAAATTATGAGAAAATGGAAACAAATCAAAAGAAAACATAGTTGAGGGACCAAATGTAAATTTTGGTCAACCATGGTACCTTGAAGTTTTGATATGTTCAATTTAATTTAGACATGAATTTGACATTGGTTAAGGTTGAATATGTGATTAGTGTAGTAAATTGGGTATGAATTAATCAATTTCATGAATTAGGGTTTTGGGCACCTAGGGTTTGGGAGGCAAAAATGTGAGAATTGGTCAAATGGTGTGTTTGACCTTGTTTGAGATGAAAAATGGTCATTTGTGACCAATTGAGATGTGTTGGAAGTGTTAGAAGTGAGTTTAAATTCGGATTGAAAATGGCCATGTTGCAGGCAGTAGGACCAAGGTCCCTTTCAGGGACCAAAACTGAAAATTTACGAGTCCAATTGGTATGAGACCAATTGGGAATGAAAATAGACACAAAATGACACATTTTTCATTTAGGAATCATGCCCAAAAAGTGACCAAAACCTAGTGAACAAATTGACCAAATCCAGACTTATGCAGTCTGACCTGTACAAAAATGACCAAATGAATAGTATTTGTTCATTTAGCCATAACTTGGCCTAGGTAGGTCTAAATGACCTGAAATTTTACCAGTGGACAGCTGAGATATAGACCTAAAACTTTCATGAAGAACACAAACCCAAATTATTCCCTTAACCAATTCATTTGGCCACCCAAAATTGGTGACCTAAAACTACCAGAACCAGTTTGGTGCTCAGAAATCTGTCTTAAGTCCAATCCGGCAGCCATGATTCAAATGGCTATAACTTTAGCTACAAAACTCCAAATGGAGTGATTCAAAAAGGATAATAAAGTTAAGACAATAGGGAACATTTTTTATGAAGAAAGTTTTACCAAATTCTAACAGAAAAATGACCAATGGAACAGTGCAACTTAAGACACCAAAATTGAAAATTTGCAAATTTGCCTAAAAGACTTAGAATTTGAGTAAACAACCAAAACCAACAAATTTAGTAACCAAAATGTGGTATGTGAGTGAAGTTGGAATTCCCATACCTATTAAGCCTTAGAAAGTCAACAAATTGACTTGAATAGTATCGTGAATAGTAACCCCAAAATACAAATTTTAAAGAACATCAATTTTAGCATATTAAAGCTAGGTATAAGTAAATTTGAATTTATTTTGGATTTCTGATAAGTTATGATACTGAAACACTGTGAAACTGTGTTTCAGTTGAAAAGAACACCGGGAAAGAACCCGAAGAATAGAGTCAAGGCCAAGAGGTGACTCGCTTAAGGTTTGTGCACAACGTAGAATTTCTGTAAATTTTCTTCTGCATATTGTTTTGAATAATTTGAAATATTGAATTGTGACATCATTGTGATGAAATATTTATTATGCTTTTGATTTAAATTATTGAAAGTTATTTGTGTATATTTGAGATGGCATAAATGTTTAGTAAATTGTTAAGATAAGTTTTGAAACCACAGTGTCATGACCATATATTTGAACACCTCACTAGCATGACTAGTGGGGGTAATCAATTTCGAATTTTGATTCCTTCTCTGGCTGAAGTGTTGAGGTGTGTGCCAGTAGAAGAAGAAATTGAATGGATATCCATATATTTGAGCTAGCTAGCCTTGTGATGTGACTTCTCCTTAGCCTCTAGCTATTGAGATTATATTTGTTTCGAATGGCATGATATAACTGTGGGTTTTATGAAATTGGTTTTGACACTTCGAAATGAAATTTTTTGGATTAAAATCTCATAATTCATATTTTGTATTTAACCCTCATGTTCAGTCCAATTTTTGAATAAATATGATTTGAATTCTGCATAAATATTAGTTTAGTATGTTGTACACCACTGAGTCCTAGTACTCAGTGATGGCTGTTATTGCTGTCGCAGATATAGAGACTAGAAGAGCAGCAGAGTGAGCTGCTGAGGACAGAGGAGCTACCTGCTTTGTAGTTATCTGGTATATTTTATACCCTGACTGTAAAAATTCATTTTGATGTATGTAATGTATGTAAAGGTATGGACATGTAAAACTGGTCTTGAGCAATTTGTATAAAGTTTGTAATAAATTTTAGTTTGAATTTCTCTTAATGTAAATTTTTATAATGATGTATATAAATTGTTTTATCTTTAATGAAATATGAATGGAAGTATTTTGTTTTAAATTGAATGAAATTCATTAATGGTATTTTGATGATTGTTGAATATTGAAAATTGTGGATTTGAATTTTTTGGAGATTGATAAATGATGTTGAAATTGATTGTGAATTTGAAGAAGTGGTTGAAATAAATAATTAAAAGTGCTTTTTACAGGAATTTGAAGAACTGTTTTCTCAAAATACAGACGACACTCTGCCGAAATTTTTATAAAATTTGCGGAAAAATAAAATGTGCCAAAAATTTTAACTAGTTTCGAACTTAAATTAAATGTTTTAATATTTATTTAGAAATGCTCACCACTTATAAAAAGTAAGAAAATTGTTTTAAAAATCCCTTGTAGGGTACTTAATGAGTTATCGGTAGGTGAAGTTCGGTAGTTCATTAGGTATTCTACGGGATCATGTTATGCTTTATAGAGGGGTAAGGTGTGACAGTACGGGTATTTAGTTATACCCTTATAGTTTATTTTGATGTAAATAGTTTAGTGTCATATGTGTTAATGTAAAATTGAGCAGTTGTACATTAAGTTGTAATAATATTATTTTTTATTTTTCTTTTGTAAATTAAGATTTGTGTATTTAAATTTAATTTAATGCAATGTTTATGAGTTATCGAATTGTTTTGAAAAATTTTTAAGTTGTGAAATTTGAGTTGAAATTTGGTTGAATTGTATTGATTTGAGGATATATTAGCGGTTGGGGTTGAGAAATGAAATGAATTATTTGAAAGTGTTTTCACAGGTTTTGAAGAACTGTTTTTCCCAAATATATACGGCGCTCTGCCGAAAATTTTTCAAAATTTACATAAAATAAAAATGTATAAAAATTTTAACTAGTCTTTAAACTTTAAGTAAATATTTTTAATACCTGCTACAAAAGCTTACCACTTTCAAAAAGTAAGAAAATTGTTTTAAAATCTCTTATAGTCTATTTAATGGGTTACTGGTAGGCGAAATACAGTAATTCATTAGATATATTTACGGGATCATGTTACATCTTACTGAGGGGTAGGGTGTGACATGTTTAGTGGTATCAGAGCAATGGTTTTAAAATAAATTTTAAACTGTGAATTTAAAATATTTTGTCGGTAAATACAACTGCTCAAATGTTTGATACATATGACATATTTACATCATGAATATGCACTAATGGAGGTCAACCTCCTTGTGTTTGTTATCAAACAGTAGAAAATTTATGAAAGCGGAATGGAAGAAGGAGATCATTCTGTAGAACAATCTGTCGAGGCTGAGGAAAAGCCCCAGCACTCCAGAATGTGAGTGGGTCAGCCACTCCAGCTCCTCCTCAAGCACTGCAGTTCCTTGCTCAGTTTGCACAGTAGATGGCAGCGTTCTTTCAATAAATGGCAGGAAACTTGCCAACACAAGCTCAGACACAAGCCCCTACAGCACAACCACAGCCCCCAGTAAGACAATATGAGAAGTTGATGAAATTTGGGGCTACAAAATTCAAAGGAACAGCGGATCCACTGAAAGCAGAACAGTGGTTAGAGAGGATGGAATGGGTTTTCAGAAAACTACAGTGTGCTGAAGAGTTGAAGTTCGAATATTCAGTATCACTTCTGCAAGGGGATGCGTATGAGTGGTGGAAGACCATCCCCCACAGCCTGGTAGAGCCACCAGTCCTCACATGGGAAGACTTTTTGAGGGAATTTCAGCAAAAGTGGGTCCCTGATACTTATGTAGACATGAAGCTGCAAGAGTTTTTAAGTTTGAAGCAAGGGGACAGAACTGTAGCAGAGTATGAGCGGAATTTCTCTCGACTAAGCCATTATACTAGAAGCTTGGTCACCACCCCCAGAGACCGGTGTAAGAGGTTTGAGGCTAGGTTGAGGCCTAACTTGAGAATGCAAGTGGTGGGGTTCCAACACCAGAATTTTTCTGAATTTATTTCACAAGCCCTGGAACTGGAAAGGATAGAATCAAAAGGGGCAGTGAAAAAAAGTACAGAAGAGAAAAAGAAAACAGAAAAAGCTACTGGTTAAACTACAGAAAGTAGCTCGGAGAAGAGAAAACATTTTGGAGGATCTAGCTCACACGAATCGGGTAGAGGTAGATCTTCTGGACAAAAACCACCTCGATCCGATCAGAAAACTCAGTAGACACACAGAAATACACTATCGAATCGACTTTGTGAGAATTGTGGTAAACCACATAGTGAGGTATGTTATAGAGCTATAGGAGCATGTTTTAATTGTGGAGGGACTAGTCATTTTGTTAAGGATTGCGTAAGTCCACGCCGTTATGAATCATTTACCACGTTAGAAGGATCAGCCCAAGTTTCTACCCCAAAGAGTTCACCAGTAGTTGGTAGAGGAAGAGGCAGAGGTAGGGGTAGTACACCTGGAAGTCAGAGTACTGTGAATCAGCCAGGACAAGGTGATGCTCTAGCTAGAGTATACACTATGCGACAGAGGGACGAGGATGAGACTTTTGACATTGTTGCTGGTATTTTCTCAATTCTTAATTAAGATATGTATATGTATAAAAATCAATTTTGATGTGTTAGTGATTAGTCTTTTAGGATAAGAATTATGATAATAAGCGTGATTAGAATTAATTTTAAAAAAGTTTCTAGTGAGAGACATCTCCTAGACTACGATAAATTATAAAGTTAATTAGTAAGCCTAATTAGGTAAGGCAAGAGGACCTAAAAGTAAGTTATAGTAATATAGCTACCTTAGATGCGAGTAAGGATATTACTGCTGATAGATGTCAGTGGGTACCATAATCAAAATAAGTTTAAGATATCAGTGGATTTGAAAGAAATAAGATATAGGGAAGTTTGATCTATTGAGATGTATCGTAGTAACTATACAATATTCTTGATGTTTGTGCTATAAGCTGCAGATTACAATATTGACTTGGGATTTATTGTGTAGAGCTACGTACTACCCAATAGTGCACAAGGATAAGAATAGTTGCAAACGGCATCTGTTTTGGTATAGTTATGATAAGATAAAGTTTCTTATTGGAAAGGAGTTTGAAAATCCTAACCCGGGATTTAAAACTTTAAAGTTAGAATATCGAAAGGTTATAGTATAGTACAAAAGGATGTAATGACTACACATCAGTGCAAAATAAGCTATAGAATATCGATAGATAAAAGAGTTGTGGAAGTAAAAATTTGAATAGTTGGTGCAAATGTAATAAAGAAACGTTATGAATATTAGTTAAAGTGTTGATTAGAATGGTCAGAGAACTAAATCAAAGTAACATTGAAGTATAGCGGATTTATTAAGGATGATAAGAGGTGCTAAATCATGACTCGACAGTCGAGTTAAAGAAGAAGATAAGATTGAGAAATAAAATAATTAAAGTTAAGTTGTGGAATAAAAAAAAAAAGGAGATTACAAACGAAAATAATTGCTAAAGCAACAGTAAGAAAAAATTATGATTGTACAAACAAATTAAATATTACATGAGATTGTTAGAAGTCTTACACAGACTCAAAGGAATAAAGATTATAAGATTATGTAAAAAGGAGAAAGACTAAGTTCTCATTATCTAGGATCACACGAGGTCCTAGAAAGAGTGGATCCGTTAGTACACAGATTTGCTTACCTCTAGAATTGAAATGAATTCAAAATTAACTTATGGCAGAAGCTCATAAGGAACTTGGCATACGAGGTGAGCAATCGATATGTAAATATTATTGGTTAAAAGTGCTACAGACCATTATTTCGATGATGAAGCTACATGGAAATGTGAGAAAAACATGAGAAAATAACACATATGACTAATTGAGGATAGATAGTGGGTAGAATTTCGAGGACGAAATTTCTTTTAAGGGGGGGAGAATTGTAACACCCCTATTTGCATAGCCTGGTAAATTATACTGTCCCGGTGACCGGTATCAGTCTGGACAATTAATGGAATTAAAATCACGTCTAAGACACCTAGATAAGCCTTGAATACAAATAATTAGTAATTGTCAAATAGTTAAGTATAAAGAAGAAAAACAAAGTACAAAAAGTTAAAGGAGCCAGGAGTCACAGCGATGGGTGACCTTCTCGAGAATGACCACGAGGTCAGTCTAAACTCAAATTTCGAACCGTAAAATGTGACGCCGCAGTCCTTAGGACCATTGTGAACATAGTGGAAAAGAGAAAATCATGAAAAAGAGTTGTTAAGCAAGTCAAATAATTAGGTCAGGGATCCAAAAGAAATATCAAATAACTTGCAAACCGGATTGAACCAGCGAGGGGTAATTTGGTCAATTCACCCTTAGAGCTGACTCATGACCTAACTGTCCAATAAAATTAGACAAAAGAAAATTTCGAAATCGGGAATTAAATTAAAGAACTAATAGAAAAAAAAATTAAATGAAAAAGAAAAAGGAAAAGAAAAAGGTTTATTTACATCATGCATGACATAAGCATGATGGAATAAATCTAATATTTAAAAATAGAAATTGTGGGATAAATCCTAATACTTAAAAGAAAAAAATAAAAAGAAAAAATTCATTTCTTCTTCTTCTTCATGCAGCCGCCCCATCTCTCTCCCACTTCTCTCACCACAAACCTCCATGGAAGCTTGCGATCAAGCTTGCAAACCCCCATCAAACCTCACTTTGTCCTCAAATTTCCCCATTAAAACTTATTATGTAACACCCCTATGTTCGGTAGTGCGTTCTACTGTTCGGGTGACCAGGGTTGTCCGGACAGCTAGGATGCCTAGAACTACACTTCGATATGAGTGAGGAGACATAAAATAATGAAATACAAGAAGAGAAAATACAAGAAAAACAAAGGAAAAATAATAGCATAGAAATGTAACCAAGTTAAGCGAGCAGAGAACCCTAGCGATGGGTGACCGCACCGGGAAGTCACGGCGTGGACCGTTGACTAGCCCTGGGCCGTGGGGAACCCTAGAAAGTATTTTTAGGACTTAAATAAACGTCTATTGAAGTATAAATATCACTAGAAATATCAAAGAAAAATTAAATAATTAGTACAAAGAAAAGTGAGAAATCGAAAAACGGACAAAACCCGGTGTTACCGAAAAATCGGGAATGCAACCCGAACAGGGGTATTGTGGTCATTTGACACCCCGAGTTGTCTTTTGACCTAAATGTCCATTAAAAATAAATAATATTACACTTGGAAAATATAATGAAAAATTAATTTAGGGGTACCTAATGTAAATAGCCAAAAGTGGAGAGTAAATGGAGTAATTAACACATTTAACATATAAAATGGTTTAATTAATGTAAGTGGACCACTAAGAATTATAATATGTATTAAGTGGGTAGATTGCTCCACTAAAACATCATCTTCAACCTTTGAAGACCATCCATGCCGAAATGAGAAGCTTGAAATCCTCCATGGCCGTTTTGCTTTAAGCTTCATCATCCTCTTCATTTCACCTCCAAACACCTAGGTTGCTTCATTAAAATTTATCCCCACATCACAAGGAAGAGTTTGATAACAATTTCAAGAAGTTTTGGTGAAGATTTAAGAAGTCTCATCCATAGGTAAGTTTGAGTTTTTGAATATTGCTTTGTTAAAGTTTGTAAGCATGTTATGGGTGTTTGAATTATGGAGAAATTTTTGAGGTTTGATGTTGAATGGGAATGTGTAATTTTGGCAGCCATGGAAATACCTTGAAGGCAGGTTATTTGTGCTTGTAAATGGCGAATTAAATGATTGATTAAATGTATATTGTGTAGGAAATTGTTTAGGTGATGTATACTTAGTATATGTAAGTGTAAAATGAAATTTAAAGCTTGGAAAGTAATGGAATGTAAGTATACCATTGTGGCAGTTTGCTAACCCTTGAAGAATGCTGGAATTCATGCTTGTTTTATGGAATAATGATGTTAAAATGTGTTGGTTGTTATGGTAGTTTGAATGTATGTATAGTGGTGTGAAGGTTGGACATGTGAATGAGCTTGGTTATGGAGTTAAATTGTTGTAAATTGAGTTGGGCAAATTCTGCACTTGTTAGTGCACATTGAATGTAATTGTAAGCTGCCAAAATGACCTATAATGTGTTGTGAATTATGTTTAGGTCATGGTACAACCAGAATTGGCTTGAATGTTAAGTTGGTGAGTGTTAAAAGTGATGCTTGATGTGTATGCAAGAATTTCAATAAGGTAGTCTGAGTTTTAGGCCTATAACTTTAAGTGTGTGGCTCCAATTGGTATGAGACCAATTGGAGGTGAAAATAGGCACAAAATGTGCCAACTTTCATGAAGAAAGCTTGTCAAAATTCTGCTTGCAAAGTAGCTTGAAAAATGACCAAATCCGGATTAAGTGCAATAAGGCCTGAAAATTGACCATTTGGGTAGCAGTTAGTGTTTAGGCCATAACTCACTCAAAACAGGTCAAATTGACCTGAAATTTTAACCATGAATAGTTAAGACCCATATCTACAAGTCTTATGATGTCACCAAAGCCCAGAAATGACCATAAGCAAGTCAAACAGATTGCACAAGTTCGGGTCCAAAAACTGGCCGAACCTAAAATGACCTAAAGTGACCTAAAATGACCAATTTTGGTGCAATTTGACCAGCAATAGTAAAATGACCATAACTTGGTCTACATAACTCAGAATGACCTGAAATTTTGCCCCACGTTCCATAAGACATGGATCTACAAGTTTATAGTTTTGACTGAAACCCGAAAACCAAGGGAACTAGGTCGTCCGGCTAGGTCAAACTAGTATCCCGAAATCCAGCAAATTGCAAGAAAACGCAAAATACATAGAAATGAATTTGGTAACATGTACCAACCCTAAAATACTATCGAATGTGACATATTAATAACATTAAAACCTAATTTACCTAGAATGCATCGAGGGTCGACATATTAGGTTGACTAAGCAAATATTAGAATTCAGTGAATTACTTATCAAGCATTATCGTTAGAGACAGTTTAAATGAATACTGAAACACTTCAAATTGTGTTTCTCAGTTAGCAAAGACTCGGGAAAAGGGAAGGAAACACTGAGTCCAGACCAGGAGACAGTTATCAGAGGTTTGTGCACAACGGCTATTTCTTTTGAATTATTTTCAATTGAAATAAATTATGACTATTTGTATATTATTGTTTTAAATTGTGAAACTGTGAAAGATTGTTTGAATGATAATTGATGGATACTTATTGATTGAAAGGCACTGTAAATGGTTTGAAACCACAGCTATCATGTACATTGATTGTATTCCTCGCTAGCTTGTCTAGTGGGATGAGTTGAATTCCCTCTCTGGCTGAAGTGTTGAGGTGTGTGCCTGTTGAGGATGAATAGAATGAGTACTCATATTTTTGCTAGCTAGCTATGTTATTCCTCATTAGTCATCGACTTTTGGGATGAATTGAATACCTCATTAGCTATCGGCTTTTGGGATGAATTGAACTTTGGAACATGATTAAGCTGTGTGTGATTTATTGATATGTATTGTGAGATTATGAAATGAATTTAAACTCTTATTGACATATACTGTCTTTTGAATTCAACCATGATCTGACTTATTGAAATTATTGTGATATTGAAAAATTGAGTTTAAATTCTTGTTGACAATTACTGTCTTGAAATTAACTATGGTTTTAAGTATCCACTATTTATATGATTTATGAATTATGATTTAAAGTTGTATTTGGTTAATGTTGTGCACCACTGAGACATTGTCTCAGCGATAGCTTTTTATTGCTGTCGCAGGTAGAGAGACGGACAGGGCAGCAGACTAGGCTGCTAGTACATCCAGCGAGGGATTACCGGGTATAATGAGTATACCAACATTTTGCATTTTGTACTGTAATGTATGACCACTGTATGTACATATTGTTTTTGGTTTTGAGCAGTTGTAAATTAAAATTGTACATTGAAGTTGTAAAGTAAATTATGAGTTATGTTGACTTGAAAAAAAAAATTGTATTATATTTCTTGTATCTCAATCTTTGAAAAATCACTATGGATTTGAGTTGAGAAATATGTTATGTTGAGAAACATGTCGGAGTTGAGATTTGGAAATATATATTGAAGTGCTTTTTACAGGTTTTCTGAAGAACTATTTTATCCAAAATACAGATGGCACTCTGCCAAAAGTTTTACAGAAATTCCAAATAATTCAAATGTGTTAGTTCTATCGCTTCAGTTCAAAAAGGTTTTTAACACCTGTAAATAGTGCTCACCACTGTAAAAGAAGTAAGAAAAGTTTTTAAAATCCCTTGTAGTGTATTTAATGGGTTATCAGTAGACGGAGTTGGTAATTCATTAGGTATACTACGGGATCATGTTATGCCTTACAGAGGGGTAGGGTGTGACATGTTTTAGTGGTATCAGAGCAAAGTTTTTAAATTCTATTTTCACATGTTACTTGAATATTCTTTCTTCATAGTACAACTGCTCAATATCATTGTTTGATACATACTGTACATTACATTATAAATATGCACTAACAGGAGGAAATATCCTTGTGTTATTTGTTCAGGAGATCTAATATCCTCGCATTGACCATGGAAGAGGGTGATCATTCAGTCGATCAATCTATAGAGGCTGAGGTGCAAGGGGATGCCCCAGGCCTACATAATGTCAGTGGTTCAGCAGCACCAGCCCCTGCAGTATCGCAGTTTCCTGCTCAGTTCGCTCAGCAGATGGCTGCAATGTTCCAATAAATGGCTGGTAATGTGCCTACTCAAGTCCCAATACAGACACCAGTGGTACAACCACAGTCTCCTGCTAGGCAGTATGATAAATTGATGAAATATGGGGCTACAGAGTTCAAGGGGACAGTAGATACTCTAGAGGCTGAACAGTGGTTAGAGAGGATGGATAGGGTATTCAAGAAACTGCATTGCACGGAGGAGCTCAGATTTGAATACTCAGTATCTTTGCTACAGGGGGATGCTTATGACTAGTGGAAAGCCATTGCCCACAGTCTGGTAGAACCTGCAGTGCTAACATGGAATGATTTTCTCGGGGAATTTAGACAAAAATATGTCCCCGATGCTTATGTAGACCAGAAGCTACAAGAATTCCTAAGTCTGAAACAGGGGAGCAGATCAGTGGCTAAGTATGAAAGAGAATTTTCCCGCCTGAGCCATTATGCAGTAAGTTTACTTGCTACCAGTAGGGAAAGATGCAAGAGGTTTGAAACCGGCTTGAAGCCTAGTATCAGATTACAAGTGGTCGGATTCAAACACACTAACTTCTCTGAACTTGTTTCTCAAGCCCTAGAGTTGGAAAGAATTGAGTTTGAAGCTGCTCCTGAGAAAAAGAAATCAGAGAAGATAGAGAAAGAGGGAAAATCAGTAGAACAGAGTTCGGTGGTCCCTCTGAAAGAGGAAGAACCATGGGGGACATGGCAGAGGTGGCAAGAAGTCTGGTAGGGAAAGATATTCAGGACAGAAACCTCCACTATCTGGTCAGCAGAGTTCCAGAAGTTCCTATCCTCCCCGCCAATGTGAAACTTGTGGAAAAAATCATGGTGGGATATGCTATAAGGCTATTGGAGCCTGTTATAACTGTGGAGGCATAGGACACTTTGCCAAGGACTGCACCAGTAGTCGCAGAGTTGGACCACCTCCTGCACTCTGCGAAGAAGTCGATTGAGCCACACACGAAGTTCACAACCACCCAGCAGAGGTAGAGGCAGGGGTAGAGGTAGCCTAGCCAGCAGCCAAGGCACAGTGAAACATTCAGAGCAAGACAGTGCTCCAGTCAGAGTCTATGTAATGAGACAGAGGGAAGAGGCTGAGACATCTGATGTTGTGGCTGGTACCTTCTCAACTTTTAATCAAGATGTGTTTGTGTTATTTGATCTGGGTTCTACCCATTCTTATGTGAGTGTTAGCATCATTGATTGCATTGCTATTCCATGTACACAAATGGACTTTGAGGTGCTAGTAACAAGTCCGCTAGGACAGGAAGTCAGGGTTAATAAAATATATAGGGATTGTCCTTTGGTGATCCAAGGACACACTTTTCTGTCTGATTTCATTGAAATGCCCTTCAGAGATTATGATATCATCTTGGGCATGGATTGGTTAGCTAGACATCATGCCATGATTGACTGTAGAGGTGAAGATACCACTTTTGGCCTCCTCGATCTGATGATGTGGTAATACATGGGGAGAGGCAGTTATTGCCATCAAACATCATTTCGGCTGCACTAGCCAGAAAAATGATAAGAAAGGGGTGTGAAGCATACTTGGCACATGTGGTAGACACCCAAGTGGGGAGTCCAGCATTGAAGGACATTCCTACAGTATATGACTTTCCAGATGTGTTTCCTAATGAATTGCCAGGACTACCTCCAGAAAGAGAAGTGCAGTTTGAAATTAATGTTCTACCTGGTGTGGATCCAATCTCCATAACGCCATACAGAATGGCACCAGCAGAGTTGAAGGAGTTGAAGATACAATTGCAAGAACTACTTGAAAAGGGCTTCATCCGCCCTAGTGTGTCACCTTAGGGAGCACCAGTGTTGTTCGTTAAGAAGAAGGATGGCACTCTCCGCTTATGTATAGACTACCGGCAGTTGAATAAGGTGACAATAAAGAATAGATATCCATTGCCTCACATTGATGATCTGTTTGATCAGTTGAAGGGTGCAGCTATATTCTCCAAAATTGATTTGCGATCTGGTTATTATCAGTTGAAGGTGCAAGAGCAGAGTATTCCAAAAACTGCTTTCAGAACTCGGTATGGCCACTATGAGTTTCTAGTAATGCCATTCGGGTTAACAAATGCTCCAGCTGCTTTTATGGATCTGATGAACACTATCTTCAGACCATATCCCGATCAATTTGTGGTGGTGTTTATTGATGACATTTTGATATACTCGAGGAGTGCAGAAGAGCATGATAGACATCTACGGATTGTACTGCAGACTTTAAGGGAGAAACAGCTATACGCCAAATTGTCGAAGTGTGAATTTTGGCTGAAAGAAATCTCCTTTTTGGGACATGTTGTGTCAGCTGAAGGGATCAAGGTAGATTCCAACAAGATAGAAGCTATCCTTAATTGGAAGCCGCCCAAGAACATCACAGAAATTCACAGTTTTCTGGGTTTAGCTGGATATTACCGTCGGTTTGTGAAGGGGTTTTCTATGTTATCTTCTCCACTGACTAAGCTGCTACGGAAAGATGTAAAATTTCAGTGGACAGATAAATGCCAGTAAAGTTTTGATGAGTTGAAGAGGTGTTTAACTGAAGCTCCAATCCTCACTTTACCTACACCGGGTAAAGAATACACAGTTTATAGTGATGCTTCTCACAATGGGTTAGGCTGTGTACTGATGCAAGATCGGAATGTCATTGCTTATGCATCACACTAGCTGAAACCGCATGAGAGGAACTACCCAACACATGATCTGGAGTTAACAGCTATTGTTTTTGCTCTGAAGATCTGGAGACACTATTTGTATGGGGAGAAATGCTACATTTACACAGATCACAAGAGCTTGAAGTATTTGGGCACCCAGAAGGAATTGAATTTGAGGCAGAGGAGATGGTTAGAACTCATTAAAGATTATGATTGCTTAATAGACTATCAGCCAGGGAAAGCAAATGTGGTGGCTGACGCCTTAAGTCGCAAGACTATGGCAAGTCTCAGAGTTTCTCCTTTGTCCATGGTATATGAATTGAAAGCACATCATGCCAGTTTAGAGATTGATGATGAGGGACAGACAGTAGTTGCATGGCATGTACAGCCAGTGTTGATTGATCAGATCAGAATGGCTGCTCAGAGTGATGAAAAATATCAGAAGCTACTGAAAGAAGTCCAGCAGGGCAAGAAACCTGAATTCTCTGTGAGAGATGATGGTTTATTACTACATCAGGGTAGAATGTGCGTTCCTGGTGATGTGGAATTGAGACAGATCATTATGAAGGAAGCACATGAGTCTCCTTTTGCTATGCACCCTGGTGGAACTAAAATGTACAGAAAGCTGAAAGAACATTACTAGTGGATGGGTATGAAGAGAGATATAGCTGAATTTGTTTCCAAATGCCTAACTTGTCAGTAAGTAAAGGCAGAACATCAAGTTCCAGCTGGTTTGTTACATCCTTTGTCAGTACCAGAGTGGAAATGGGAACGGATAACTATGGATTTTGTTACAGGACTTCCAAGAACACAGAGTAATCATGATGCAGTATGGGTTATAGTTGACAGATTGACTAAGTCTGCTCACTTTTTACCAGTTCGGATGGATTATAGCCTGGAAAGATTGGCCAGATTGTACATATATGAGATTGTAAAACTGCATGGAGTGCCAGTATCAATTGTGTCTGACAGAGATCCTAGGTTCACTTCTAGATTCTGGGGTAGTCTTCAGAAAGCCCTAGGAACTAGATTGAACTTTAGCACAGCATTCCACCCCCAGACAGATGGCCAGTCTGAAAGGGTAATGCAGATATTGGAGGATATGCTACGGGCTTGTGTGATTGAGTTTGAAGGTAGTTGGGATACACACTTGCCTTTGATTGAGTTTGCTTATAACAACAGCTACCAATCAAGCATTGGGATGCCTCCATATGAAGCTTTGTATGGCAGGAAGTGTAGAACTCCATTATGTTGGGATGAGGTAGGTGAAAGGAAGATGATTGGGCCAGAGATTGTTCAGCAGACAGAGGAAAAGATCAGATTGATTAGAGATAGACTCAAGGCTGCATCAGACCGTCAGAAGTCCTATGTTGATCTGAAGAGAAGAGATATTGAATATGCAGTGGGTGATAAGGTATTCCTCAAAGTTTCTCCTTGGAAGAGGATTATGAGATTTGGAAGAAAGGGGAAACTGAGTCCTCGTTTCATCGGACCATATGAGGTTTTGGAAAGAGTGGGTCCTTTGGCATATCAGTTGGCATTACCTCCAGAGTTAGCAAGGATACACAATGTCTTCCATGTGTCCATGTTAAGGAGGTACAGATCTGACCCATCTCATGTACTATCAGTTGAAGAGATTGAGGTAAATCCAGACCTCTCATATGAGGAAGAACCCATAAAAATTCTGGCTTATGAGGTGAAGCAGCTGAGGAACAAACAGATACACCTAGTTAAAGTGCTGTGGAACCATCATTCAGGCCAGGAAGCTACTTGGGAACGTGAAGAGGATATGAGGAGACAACACCCACAGCTGTTCAGAGACTAATGCCAGGTAAAATTTCGAGACGAAATTTATTTAAGGGGGGGAGAATTGTAACACCCCTATGTTCGGTAGTGCGTTCTACTGTTCCGGTGACCAGGGTTGTCCGGACAGCTAGGATGCCTAGAACAACACTTCGATATGAGTGAGGAGACATAAAATAATGAAATACAAGAAGAGAAAATACAAGAAAAATAAAGGAAAAATAATAGCAAAGAAATGTAACCAAGTTAAGCGAGCCGAGAACCCTAGCGATGGGTGACCGCACCGGGAAGTCACGGCGTGGACCGTTGACTAGCCCTAGACCGCGGGAAACCCTGGAAAATATTTTTAGGACTTAAATAAATGTCTATTGAAGTATAAATATCATTAGAAATATAAAAAAAAATTAAATAATTATTACAAAGAAAAGTGAGAAATCGAAAAATGGACAAAACCCGGTGTTACCGAAAAATCGGGAATGCAACCCGAACAGGGGCATTGTGGTCATTTGACACCCCAAGTTGTCTTTTGACCTAAATGTCCATTAAAAATAAATAATATTACACTTGGAAAATATAATGAAAAATTAATTTAGGGGTACCTAATGTAAATAGCCAAAAGTGGAGAGTAAATGGAGTAATTAACACATTTAACATATAAAATGGTTTAATTAATGTGAGTGGACCACTAAGAATTATAATATGTATTAAGTGGGCAGATTGCTCCACTAAAACATCATCTTCAACCTTTGAAGACCATCCATGCCGAAATGAGAAGCTTGAAATCCTCCATGGCCGTTTTGCTTTAAGCTTCATCATCCTCTTCGTTTCACCTCCAAACACCTAGGTTGTTTATTAAAATTTATCCCCACATCACAAGGAAGAGTTTGATAACAATTTCAAGAAGTTTTGGTGAAGATTTAAGAAGTCTCATCCATAGGTAAGTTTGAGTTTTTGAATATTGCTTTGTTAAAGTTTGTAAGCATGTTATGGGTGTTTGAATTATGAAGAAATTTTTGAGGTTTGATGTTGAATGGGAATGTGTAATTTTGGCAGCCATGGAAATACCTTGAAGGCAGGTTATTTGTGCTTGTAAATGGTGAATTAAATGATTGATTAAATGTATATTGTGTAGGAAATTGTTTAGATGATGTATACTTAGTATATGTAAATGTAAAATGAAATTTAAAGCTTGGAAAGTAATGGAATGTAAGTGTACCATTGTGGCAGTTTGCTAACCCTTGAAGAATGCTGAAATTCATGCTTGGTTTATGGAATAATGATGTTAAAATGTGTTGGTTGTTATGGCAGTTTGAATGTATGTATAGTGGTGTGAAGGTTGGACATGTGAATGAGCTTGGTTATGGAGTTAAATTGTTGTAAATTGAGTTGGACAAATTTTGCACTTGTTGGTGCACATTGAATGTAATTGTAAGCTGCCAAAATGACCTATAATATTTTGTGAATTATGTTTAGGTCATGGTACAACCAGAATTGGCTTGAATGTTAAGTTGGTGAGTGTTAAAAGTGATGCTTGATGCGTATGCAAGAATTTCAATAAGGCAGTCTGAGTTTTAGGCCTATAACTTTAAGTGTGTGGCTCCAATTGGTATGAGACCAATTGGAGGTGAAACTAGGCACAAAATGTGCCAACTTTCATGAAGAAAGCTTGTCAAAATTCTGCTTGCAAAGTAGCTTGAAAAATGACCAAATCCGGATTAAGTGCAATAAGGCCTGAAAATTGACCATTTGGGCAGCAGTTAGTGTTTAGGCCATAACTCACTCAAAATAGGTCCAATTGACCTGAAATTTTAACCATGAATAGTTAAGACCCATATCTACAAGTCTTATGAAGAAACCAAAGCCCAGAAATGACCATAAGCAAGTCAAACAGCTTGCACAAGTTCGGGTCCAAAAACTGGCCGAACCTAAAATGACCTAAAGTGACCTAAAATGACCAATTTTGATGCAATTTGACCAGCAATAGTAAAATGACCATAACTTGGTCTACATAACTCAGAATGACCTGAAATTTTGCCCCGCATTCCATAAGACATGGATCTACAAGTTTGTAGTTTTGACTGAAACCCGAAAACCGAGGGAACTAGGTCGTCCGGCTAGGTCAAACTAGTATCCCAAAATCCAGCAAATTGCAAGAAAACGCAAAATACATAGAAATGAATTTGGTAACATGTACCAACCCTAAAATACTATCGAATGTGACATATTAATAACATTAAAACCTAATTTACCTAGAATGCATCGAGGGTCGACATATTAGGTTGACTAAGCAAATATTAGAATTCAGTGAATTACTTATCAAGCATTATCGTTAGAGACAGTTTAAATGAATGCTGAAACACTTCAAATTGTGTTTCTCAGTTAGCAAAGACTCAGGAAAAGGGAAGGAAACACTGAGTCCAGACCAGGAGACAGTTATCAGAGGTTTGTGCACAATGGCTATTTCTTTTGAATTATTTTCAATTGAAATAAATTATGACTATTTGTATATTATTGTTTTAAATTGTGAAACTGTGAAAGATTGTTTGAATGATAATTGATGGATACTTATTGATTGAAAGGCACTGTAAATGGTTTGAAACCACAGCTATCATGTACATTGATTGTATTCCTCGCTAGCTTGTCCAGTGGGATGAGTTGAATTCCCTCTCTGGCTGAAGTGTTGAGATGTGTGCCTGTTGAGGATGAATAGAATGAGTACTCATATTTTTGCTAGCTAGCTATGTTATTCCTCATTAGTCATCGACTTTTGGGATGAATTGAATACCTCATTAGCTATCGGCTTTTGGGATGAATTGAACTTTGGAACATGATTAAGCTGTGTGTGATTTATTGATATGTATTGTGAGATTGTGAAATGAATTTAAACTCTTATTGACATATACTGTCTTTTGAATTCAACCATGATCTGACTTATTGAAATTATTGTGATATTGAAAAATTGAGTTTAAATTCTTGTTGACAATTACTGTCTTGAAATTAACTATGGTTTTAAGTATCCACTATTTATATGATTTATGAATTGTGATTTAAAGTTGTATTTGGTTAATGTTGTGCACCACTGAGACATTGTCTCGTGATAGCTTTATTCTTTATCGCAGTAGAGAGCAGACAGGCGTGGACTAGGTGCTAGTACATCCAATGAGGATTACGGGTATAATGAGTATACCAATATTTTGCATTTTGTACTGTAATGTATGACCACTGTATGTACATATTGTTTTTGGTTTTGAGCAGTTGTAAATTAAAATTGTACATTGAAGTTGTAAAGTAAATTATGAGTTATGTTGACTTGAAAAAAAAATTGTATTATATTTCTTGTATCTCAATCTTTGAAAAATCACTATGGATTTGAGTTGAGAAATATGTTGTGTTGAGAAACATGTCGGAGTTGAGATTTGGAAATATATATTGAAGTGCTTTTTACAGGTTTTCTGAAGAACTGTTTTATCCAAAATACAGATGGCACTCTGCCAAAATTTTTACAGAAATTCCAAATAATTCAAATGTGTTAGTTCTATCGCTTCAGTTCAAAAAGGTTTTTAACACCTGTAAATAGTGCTCACCACTGTAAAAGAAGTAAGAAAAATTTTTAAAATCCCTTGTAGTGTATTTAATGGGTTATCAGTAGACGGAGTTGGTAATTCATTAGGTATACTACGGGATCATGTTATGCCTTACAGAGGGGTAGGGTGTGACATGTTAGACCAACTTGAGAAGGTTATTGAAGAAGAGAAGAAAAAAGGAAAAGGGAAGAAATTGAAAAGTTGAGATTCAAGTGGAGGTAAGTAATTAAATTTGAAATCTTATTTTATATGTTGTGTTTATAGCTCAATTAAACTAGAATTCAACTTAAAATCAAACAAAAACAATTATTGAGGAACCAAACATGAATTTTAGCCAGCTAGGGTTAGGTTTGATATGTATGAGTTTGATGGTTTTGAATGGTTATTTGAAGTAAATTAGGTGTATAGATCATGAATATACACTTTAAATTGCATTAGAGTTAAAATTTAGGTAATTACGGCTTGAGCATTTTGAAGAAATTGGAGAAAAAGTTAAGAATTGGTCAAATGATGTAGTTGACCTTACTTGAGTTGAGAAATGTTCAATTGTGACCATTTGTGGTGTGTATGAATTGTTGGAACCAAGTTCCAATTCGGATTGGTTAGGGTCAATCTATAGGCAGCTTGACCTAGGTCCTTTTCAGGGACCAAAGCTGAAAATTTACCAATCAATTGGTATGAGGCCAATTGGAAATGAAACTAGACACAAAATGGCACATTTTTCATTCAGGAATCATGCCCAGAAAGTGACCATAACTTAGTGAACAATTAGACCAAATCCAGAATTGGGCACACTGCCTTGTACAAAAATGACCAAATGAACAGTAGTTACGTAAATGACCATAACATGGTCTAGGAAGGTCCAAATGACCTAAATTTTATATCTTTAGAAATCTGAGACATAGCCCTACAACTTTCATGAAGAAAATAAACTCAAATTTTGATCATAACCTGTCCAAAAACTCACTTGCAGTCAGTGTACAAAAACTACCATTATCTAGTGAATGCCCAGAATTCTGGGTAACACCAAATCCGGTCAGCCATGTTCAAATGGCCATAACTAGGGCTAGAAAACTCCAAATGGAGTGATTCAAAAAGGGAAATAAAGTTAAGACAATAAGGAACAACTTCTATGAAGAAAACTTAGCCAAATTACCACAGCAACTTGACCAATGGAACAGTGTAATACAAGACACTAAATCTGAAATTTTGGAATTTCACCTAAGAAACTTAAAGTTTGAGGAAAACAACCAAAACCAATAAGTTAGGTAACCAAAATATGGTATGTGGGTAAAATTAGAATTCCCATGCCTATTAAGCATTAGAAAGTCAACAAATTGACTTGAATAATATCGTGAATAGTAGCTCCAAAATGAAAATTTCCAAGAACGTTAGTTTAAGCATATTGGGGCTATAATTAAGTGTATATGAATTGATTATTAGATTTATTGTGAGATAAGATACTGAAACACTATAAATTGCGTGTTTCAATTGAAAAAAACCTAGAAAATGATAGGGCGTGTGACACCTCTTACCCGTCTACAGTATAGCCGAGTAAGATATGTCACACAGTGTACTGGAACACCCTATTTTATTTTAATCCTTTTTTATCCTCCCTTATTTATTTTTATCATAGTTATGAAGTACAATTGGTGAAGTATAATTTATTTAAGTCATTTACGGAAAACATCAATTTATTTGAGGTTTCGCAAATTTTATAGAAAATCCGGCAGAGTACTGGCTAAAAATAGAGAAAATAGTTCTTCGGAACCTGTGAAAAACACTTCCAAAATTTTCAATCAATCCCAAACTCCATTTCATCAACAAAATCTCAATATTTTTCAACAACATTTCCATTTCTCAATCATTCATTTCATAGGATATTCACGTACAAGTCATAAATAAATATTCAATTTTTCATTCATAAACATAATTTCCACTATTTACATTGATAACAAAATACATTACATGACTCTTAATTTCATATGAGAAAATAAAAGTTAATTACAAAATACCCAAAAATGAAACCTAGTGTTTTACTAATGCACTGATGTCGGTGAGGTGACACGGACACTATGCAAAGCTGCAGATGGTCTCACCCAGTCTGTGATCTACTACGCTCTCTATCGGTCTCTCCAGAACCTAAGCGTTGCAAAAATGCAACGCGCTAAGCAATAATGCTTAGTGGTGCCAATAATAGAATATAAAAAAAATAACAGAAAATAAATATGCAGTGCATGTTCTGATGTCTTATGCAGATAATTTTTCGATCATTATTGGTAATCTTATTTATTTTGTACTTGTTATATTCATAATTTTATTAAATTTATCCACTTTCATTTTTGATGGCCCAAGTAACCTATACTAGATGACTGGACTGGATAAATGAGTAAACTGGCACTGGGTATCAAGTACCTCTGGCCATCACACCATCGGTTACATATGTATCTCCCGGTGTGCAACAGATCAGCTAATGAGCTGTAATAAATATTAGGCACAAAGCCAAGTATCATCACAATGTCAGAATGGCTAAAAGCCATAAAATCACAGAATGGCATAATGCCATGTACAGTACTGCTAACTGAACCCTATTGGCATGCCAACCTATCCAAACCAATCTTGCTAGGTGTACTAGGGTATGTTACATTTTTAAATTGTACAATTCTTGAAATTTAAGTTTAGGTGTTACTATTTATTTCATTAGTCAACTAAAATGTTGACTTTTGCATAGACAATAGGTACATTGGTTCTAATTCTCCCAACATACCACATTTTGCATTCTAAAGTTGTTGGTATTGGTTGCCAATACCATTTCTAAGCTTAGTGTTAGTTATTCAAAATTTTCAGATTTCAAGCCTTGTGTTTACTATTCCATTGGTCATTTTTACAGTAGGAATTTAACAAAGTTGTCTACATGAAAGTTGTTCCTTATTATGTCTAGTTACATTTATTTTTTTGAATCACTCCATTTGGAGTTTTGTAACTCAAGTTATGGCCTAAACACTATAACTGGCCGGATTACAAACTTTCCAGATTTTCTGGACTTACCAAATCTACAGTGTTTTGTGCAGTGATTACAGGTCACTTTTTGAACATGTTATGGTTAAAATTTGGGTTAGATTTCTTCATGAAAGTTGTAGGTCTATATCTCAGCTTTCTGCTGGTAAAATTTCAGGTAAATTGGACCTCTACATTGAGTTATGACCAAATGAATAAACACTGTTCATTTGATCATTTTGCCCAGGCAGAATGCAAGTCACCCGGATTAGGGCAATTTTTAGGTCAACTTGATTTGGTTTTCTGGGCAGGGTTTCTATACCAAAGTTGTGCCATTATGTGTCTAGTTTCATGTCCAATTGGCCTTGCACCAATTGAACCTCTACAACTCCATTTATAACTGCTTAAACCTATTGGACTCATGCTCAGTTCTGCAGGTTAGCCAAGGCAGCTTACCCATACACAAATGCCAAGCCTCAACTCACTTCATTTCCTCATCATACACATTCAAGTGGTCACTAATTGAACATTACAAGGTTAATGAACCATCACATGAGCAAACCCTAATGTTGTTAAGTGTTCATATTTTTCCATGTTCATACATGCCTAATCTTTGCATTTCACCTGCACAACTAAGTTCAATCATGCATTTAGCACTAAGGGCTGCTCATCAACACTTTGCTATCAAGCAAAATCACCAACCCTAACTAACCCTAGCTGCCTAAACTTGTAAGGTGCACACACACACTTGTTTGTTTTATTTTCTTACATTTCCTATACATATCATGCCATTAAACATGAATTAAACTAAAAATAGCAAGAGTTTGGTCACTTACAACTTGGTGCAGAATTTTCTCCCTTCACAAACTTCAATTTCTTAGCTTTTCTTGGCAGCCAATCACCTTGCCAAGTTGTATAGACAAATTTTGTTGAAGTGGACTTAGGGTTTCAAGTGAGATTTGGTGAGTTAGAAAGCTTATATAAGCTTTAATGGTGGTTTTGGGCTAGGAGAGGAAACGGATAGAAATGGGGAAGGAGAAGAACTGATTTTTTCTTTCTTTTTTTCTCCCCATTTAGTCATTTTAAATAAGTTAATGCCATGTGTCAAAGTTTGATTGGGTGGGAGGAAGTTTAATGACATCATAATGATGTCATAATTCCAATTTCTTTCATTTTCTTTCCTTTTCTTATCTACTTAATTTCAATTTAATTTTTAGCAATATTTATTCATATTTTGTGTCATAATAATTATTTACTTAACTGGACAAGTAGGCTAAAAATCACCTCTGAAGGGAAATGACCAAAATGCCCTCCGTTTGGCTTAACATACCAAAATTGTCTATACCGATTGAAAAATTTTTCTAAGCATTTTCTTGGCATTCTAATGTCATAGGAACCTCAATGACCCTTCTCTGGAGTCCCAAAAATTATTTTATGAATTTTCCCCCTGGTCTAGGGCTCCTAGTTGCAAGAACTGCAACTTCTCACTGGGTTACCCATCGCTAGGGCACCGGCTCATTTAACTTAGTTGTATTTTATTTCTAAAATTTTTCCTAAATTTTTATTATTAATATTTGAGTTAATTATGGTTTCTCACTTTAGTTTAAATATTTTTCTGGACGTTCTAGTCATGCGACCGACATCGGTCATCGAATAAAGAGAATGTCTGAGTTGCTATAGGGAGAGTGTTACAACTCTTCCCCTCTAATTTAAATTTCGTCCTCGAAATTTACCTGATGTAAATAGTTGAGGGAACTATTGCCTCATCATCTCTTCACTTTCCCAAGTTGCCTCCTCGGTGTTGTGGTGCCTCCAAAGCACTTTCAACAGTGGAATCTGCTTATTCCTCAACTCTTTCACTTTCCGAGCCAGGATCCGTATGGGTTCTTTTTCATATGTCAAATATAGTTGTACTTCAATTTCTTCCATGGAGATGACATGTGAAGGATCTGAGTGGTATCTTCTTAGCATAGATACGTGAAACACATTATGAATTTTGTCCAGCTCTGGTGGTAAAGCTAGCCTATAGGCCACTGGACCCACACGTTCAATGATGTCATATGGGCCAATGAACCTAGGGTTTAACTTACTCTTTTTTCCAAACCTCAGTACCTTCTTCCACGGTGACACCTTGAGGAACACTTTATCGCCAACCGCATATTCTATTTCTTTTCTCTTCAGGTCGGCATAGGATTTCTGTCTGTCCGAAAGCAACCTTCAGATTGGCTTTTATTAGTTTTACCTTCTCCTCAGTCTGTTTCACCAGGTCTGGGCCTACCAGTTTGTCTTCACCCAATTCAGTCCAGCACACTGGAGTTCTACATTTCCTCCCATACAGTGCTTTATACGGGGCCATTTGGATGCTAGCTTGGTAGCTATTGTTGTATGCAAATTCTGCCAGTGGGAGGTATCTATCCTAACTTCCCTCATATTCAATGACACAACTCCTCAACATATGCTCAATGACCTGACATATATTTCATGTTATTATTATCATTTCAGTTCAATATTTGTATTAATTCAATTGGTTTCAATTGTTTACCTGGATTACTCTTTCTGATTGGCCATCCGTCTAAGGATGGAAAGCTGTGCTGAAGTGGAGTTGTGTACCCAAGGATTCATGCAATTTCTTCCAAAATCTCGATGTAAACCTTGGGTCTTGATCAGATATGATGGAAAGTGGAATTCCATGCAGTCTAACTATCTCACTGATATACAATTCTGCTAACTTCTCCAGTGAGTAGTCAGTCCTAACTGGCAGAAAGCGAGCTGACTTCGTCAATGTATCTACTATCACCCATACTGCATCATGCTTTTTCTAGTTGAGAGGTAGACCACTTACAAAATCCATAGTGACCCGATCCCATTTCCATTCAGGTATGCGTATAGGCTGTAGCAAACCCGATGGAACTTGATGTTCTGCCTTGACTTGCTGGCATGTCAAGCATTTAGTCACATAGTCAGCTATGTCCTTCTTCATACCAGGCCACCAATACTGAAGCTTCAGTTCATGATACATTTTTGTACTTCCTGGGTGTATAGCATAAACACTGGTGTGTGCCTCTTTCAGAATACTGGCTTTCAATTCCCCATCATCTGGTACACATACTCTTCCTTTGTAGTACAGACACCCATCTGCTTTCACCTCATAGTCAGTTGCTTTCCCTTCTGAGATTTTACTCACAGTAGTCATTAATTTCTCATTTACCTTTTGCCCATCTAAAATCTGCTGTAGTAGGTTTGGCCTCACTTGCAACTCAGCTAAAATGGCTCCATCTCGAGCCAAGGATAGATGGGCATTCAATGATCTCAAAGCTGTGATGGATTTTCTGCTCAAAGCATCAGCAACTACATTTGACTTCCCAGGATGGTAGTCAATCACACAATCATAGTCCTTCAAGAACTCAATCCATCGCCTCTGTCTAAGGTTGAGCTTCTTCTGGGTTGGCAAGTATTTCAGACTTTTGTGGTCTGTGTAAATATAACACTTTTCACCATACAAGTATTGCCTCCATATCTTCAGTGCGAAGATAATTACTGCAAGTTTTAGATCATGAGTAGGGTAATTCTATTCATGTGGCCTTAGCTTCCTGGAAGCATAGGCGACCACCTTCCCCTCTTGCATTAATACACACCCTAACCCATTATGAGAGGCATCACTGTAGACCACAAAGTCCTTTCCCGACACTGGCTGTGTTAACACTGGTGCCTCTATCAACATAGCTTTCAACTTCTCAAAACTGGCCTAACACTTGTCATTCCAGTCAAGTCTAACATTCTTGTGTTATAACTTAGTCATTGGAGTAGCTATTAAAGAAAATCCCTTCACAAATCTTCTGTAATACCCAGTTAGCCCCAAAAAACTTCTGACCTCAGTTGTATTTCTGGGAGGCTTCCATTCCATTATTTTTATTCTATTTTCTTGGGATCCACCCTAATCCCATTAGCTGACATTGTGTGTCCAAGGAATGCAATCTCATTCAACTAGAAGTCACACTTGGACAACTTAGCATACAATTTCTTTTCTCTCAAGGTTTGTAGAACAATCCTCAAATGCTCATCATGTTCTTCCCTGGTCTTGGAATACACCAAAATATCATCAATAAAGACCACTACGAACTGATCTAGGTATGGATGGAAGATACGGTTCATAAGGTCCATGAATGCCGCTGGTGCATTTGTTAGGCCAAAGGGCATCACCAAGAACTCATAATGCCCATACCGGGTCCTGAATGCAGTCTTTGGCACATCCGCATCCTACACTCTCAACTGATGATACCCTGATCTGAGATCAATTTTGGAAAATATTCTTGCTCCCTTCAATTGATCAAACAGATCGTCAATTCTAGGCAACGGATACTTATTCTTCATAGTCACTTTATTCAACTGCCGGTAATCAATGCATAACCTCAAAGTCCCATCCTTCTTCTTTACAAACAGCACTGGAGCTCCCCATGGTGACACACTGGGGCATATGAACCCCTTATCCAGCAACTCCTATAACTGGATTTTTAGTTCCTTCAATTCTATGGGCGCCATCCTATAAGGAGTAATAGAGATTGGTGCTATACCCGACAGTATCTCAATAGCAAATTCAACTTCCCTTTCTGCTAGAAAGCCAGGCAATTCTTCAAGGAACACATCTGGGAAGTCTCTTACTATGGGTATGTCACACAGATTTGGCTTAGCCTGCCTAATATCCACCACATGTGCTAGGTAGGCTTCACAGCCTTTTCTCATCAGTTTTCTTGCAACTGTGGCTGAGATGACATTGGATAAGAAATCTATCCTTTCCCCCACAACTGAAATCTCATTACCCTCAGGAGTTTTCAAAGAAATCCTCTTCAGTTTATAATCAACCATTGCTTGATGATGTGACAACCAGTCCATTCCCCAAATCACGTCTAACTCATAAAAAGGTAACTCAATCAGGTCTGCCAAGAATTTATACCCCTGAATCCTTAACTCCCCTACTAGTATCCCCCTTTCTATGGGTAGGTTGATACAGATGTATGAATGAGTAGATCCTGGATCCACCAATGCATGCACAGATATATTGTAGAGAGAGAACGTACCCCTGATGACGTCCGAGGCATCTTGCTCCTCCTGAGCTCTTATGGCATAGGCTGTGGTAGGTGCTCTGCCCTCAGGCCTCTCTTTGGCTCAGATGCAGGCCTCTGTGATGGTCCCACTGCCTCAGATTTTCTAGATTTCCTACCCCTTTATGGTGCAAGAGTAGGTCTGTCTGCTTGTGTTGGAGCAGCTATAGCAGTTCTGCATGGACAGTTCCTCAACTGATGCTCTGTCGACCCACATCTTAAGTAGGCACCAGTCACTCTCCAACACTCCCCCTTATGCCATTTCAGGCAATACGGACATGCAGAAGATGCTGGGGCTGGTCCCCTGAACCCCGTCCCTGGAAAGCTGCCCACTGATGGTGTGGACCGACCTCTCCTAGGGGTGGACTGTGGCCTGGGCCCCTAGGGCTGACCCTGACCTTGTGGTTGACTTAAACTCTGTGCAGGTGGACCTTTGAACTTCTTTCCAAGTGCAGGAGATGAACTAGACTGACCCAGGCCCCTCTTCTGCTATCTCTCTCTTCTGGTCTGCTCACTTATTCTAACCTTTTCAACTTTTATAGCAGCTTCCACTAACTTGGTGAAGTCTGTGATTCCCAAGGTAGTGATCATGATCTTTATATTATCATTTAATCCCTCTTCAAATCTCTTACACCTTTTGGCCTCATTAGGGACTATATCCCTTCCGTAGCGGCTTAGTCTGACAAATTCCTTTTCATACTCTGCCACTGTCAGCTGTCTCTGCCTCAGGTTAATGAACTCTCTTCTTCTCTCTTCCAGGTATATACTACCCACATATTTCTTCTTGAATTTTGAGAGGAAGAAGTCCCAAGTTATTACTTCTGGCTGCACTTCACTACACACTGTATCCCACCATTGGTAGGCATCGTCTTGCAACAAAGATACAGCAGCTTCTATATTTTGTTCTGGAGTGCAGTGGAGTTATTTTAGAACTCTCCCTATTCTGTTCAACCAGTTTTCAGCTGTAACAGAATCATCTTCTCTCTTACCAAAGAAATTCACTGCTCCAAATTTTCTCAATCTTTTTTAGATGTGATTTCTGCTGTGGAGGTGGTTGTGGTGGTGGCATTACCTTGGCCATTTGTCTGAAGAATTTGGCCATTTGCTGGAACATGGCCTGTGGAGGCTGAGCAGGCTCTGCTGGAGCTTGTGGAGTAGGTTTTCCCCTACCCCCAGTCTCAGCTGCTACAGGTGGAGCATGACTCTCCACTTCCTCCTCAACTGCCCTCTGTGATGTAGGGTCCATATCCTATTTCAAATAACAAAGACAAACAGATCTGCATTAGTGTCACCTCGACTCTTACAAATGCAATGCATGGTATGGACTCGATCTAGGCCCAGAAATGCCTAAACCGTGCTCTGATACCACTAAATGTGACACCCCTTACCCGTCTACAGTGTAGCCGAGCAAGATATGCCACGTAGTGTATCGGAACACCTTATTTTAATTCAATCATTTTTTTATTCTTCCTAATTTATTTTTTTCATAGTTATGAAGTACAATTTATGAAATATAATTCATTTAAGTCATTTACTGAAATTATAATTTATTTGAGGTTCCGCAAATTTTATAGAAAATCCGGCAGAGTACCGGCTAAAAATGGAGAAAACAGTTCTTTGGAACCTGTGAAAAACACTTTCAAAATTTTCAATCAATCCCAAACTCCATTTCATCAACAAAATCTCAATATTTTTCAACAACATTTCCATTTCTCAATCATTCATTTTATAGGATATTCATGTACAAGTCATAAATAAATATTTACTTTTTCATTCATAAACATAATTTTCACTATTTACATTGATAACAAAATACATTACATGAGTCTCAATTTCATATGAGAAAATAAAAGTTAATCACAAAATACCCAAAATGAAACCTAGTGTCCTACCAATGCACTGATGTCTATGACATGACACGGACACTATGCAGAGCTGCAGATGGTCTCACCCAGTCTGTGGTCTACTGCGCTCTCTATCGGTCTCTCCAGAACCTACGCGCGGCAAAAATGCAACGCGCTAAGCAATAATGCTTAGTGGTGCCAATAATAGAATAAAAAGAAATAACAGAAAATAAATATGCAGTGCATGTTCTGATGTCTTTTGTAGATAATTTTTTGATCATTATTGGTAATCTTATTTATTTTGTACTTGTTATATTCATAATTTTATTAAATTTATCCACTTACATTTTTGATGGCCCAAGTAACCTATACTGGATGACTGGACTGGATAAATGGGTAAACGGCACTGGGTATCAAGTACCTCGGGCTATCACACCATCGGTTACATATGTATCTCTCAGTGTGCAACAGATCAGCTAATGAGCTGTAATAAATATTAGGCACAAAGCCAACTATCATTATAATGTCAGAATGGCTAAAAGCCATAAAATCACATAATGGCATAATGTCATGTGCAGTACTGCTAACTGAACCCTATTGGCATGCCAACCTATCTAAACCAATCTTGCTAGGTGTACTAGGGCATGTTACATTTTTAAATTGTACAATTCTTGAAATTTAAGTTTAGGTGTTACTATTCATTTCATTAGTCAACTAAAATGTTGACTTTTGCATAGACAATAGGTACATTGGTTCTAATACTCCCAACATACCACATTTTGCATTCTAAAGTTGTTGGTATTGGTTGCCAATACCATTTCTAAGCTTAGTGTTAGTTATTCAAAATTTTCAAAATTCAAGCCTTGTGTTTACTATTCCATTGGTCATTTTTACAATAGGAATTTGACAAAATTGTCTAAATGAAAGTTGTTCCTTATTGTGTCTAGTTACATTTATTTTTTTGAATTACTCCCATTTGGAGTTTTGTAGCTCAAGTTATGGCCTAAACACCATAACTGGCCAGATTGTAAACTTTCCAAATTTTCTAGACTGACCAAACCTACAGTATTTTGTGCAGTGATTGTAGGTCACTTTTAGAACATGTTATGGTTAAAATTTGGGTTAGCTTTCTTCATAAAAGTTATAGGTCTTATCTCAGCTTTCTTCTAGTAAACTTTCAGGTCAATTGGACCTTTCTACACTGAGTTATGACCAAATGAATAAACATTGTTCATTTGGTCATTTTGCCCAGGCAAAATGCAAGTCACCCAGATTAGGGCAATTTTTAAGTCAACTTAGTTTGGTTTTCTGGGCAGGGTTTCTATACCAAAGTTATGCCATTATGTGTCTAGTTTCATGTCCAATTAGCCTTGCACCAATTGAACCTCTACAACTCCATTTATAACTACCCAAACCTGCTGGACTCATGCTCAGTCCTACAGGTCAGCCAAGGCAGCTCACCCATACACAAATGCCAAGCCTCAACTCACTTCATTTCCACATCATACACATTCAAATGGTCACTAATTGATCATTACAAGGTTAATGAACCATCACATGAGCAAACCCTAATGTTGTTAAGTGTCCATATTTTTTCATGTTCATACATGCCTAATCTTTGCATTTCACCTACACAACTAAGTTCAATCATGCATTTAGCACTAAGGGCTGCTCATCAGCACTTTGCTATCAAGCAAAATCACCAACCCTAACTAACCCTAGCCGCCTAAACTTGTAGGGTGCACACACACACTTGTTTGTTTTTATTTTCTTATATTGCCTACACATATCATGCCATTAAACATGAATTAAACTAAAAATAGCAAGAGTTTGGTCACTTACAACTTGGTGCAGAATTTTCTCCCTTCATAAACTTCAATTTCTTAGCTTTTCTTGGCAGCCAATCACCTTGCTAAGTTGTATAGATAAATTTTGTTGAAGTAGACTTAGGGTTTCAAGTGAGATTTGGTGAGTTAGAAAGCTTATATAAGCTTTAATGGTGGTTTTGGGCTAGGAGAGGAAACGGCTGGAAATGGGGAAGGAGAAGAACTAATTTTTGTTCTTTCTTTTTTTCTGCCCATTTAGTCATTTTAAATAAGTTAATGCCATGTGTCAAAGTTTGATTGGGTGAGAGGAAGTTTAATGACATCATAATGATGTCATAATTCCAATTTCTTTCATTTTCTTTCCTTTTCTTGTCTACTTAATTTCAATTTAATTTTTAGCAATATTTATTCATATTTTGTGTCATAATAATTATTTACTTAACTGGACAAGTCGGCCAAAAATCACCTCTGAAGGCCAAATGACCAAAATGCCCTTCATTTGGCTTAACAGACCAAAATTGTCTATACCTATTGCAAAATTTTTCTAAGCATTTTCTTGGCATTCTAATGCCATAAGAACCTCAATGACCCTTCTCTAGAGTCCCAAACATTATTTTATGAATTTTACCGCTGGTCACGGCCTAAGTTGTGTTATTGATTGGCAACGCTATGATTATTAAATTGTTTGATTAAATTTGTGTTATATTAAGCTTTGAAAATTGCAAAATATTTAAATTATGATTTGTTATAAACGTGATTTGAAAAATTGCAAAATGTGATTGTGAAATATTTGAATTGTGAATTAATGACAAATATTTTATATTTTGCATTTTATATTTTATTGTGCACCACTGAGTATTTTAGTCAAATCTAGGTTATTAGATGTATAGTATAAGTTAAATTTATATTTAAAGTGTTTAAATATGAATTTAATTATGAGAAATTAATTAATAGAGATTAATTAATTAATTTATATTTGATATAAATTGATTAGAAGAAGAGAAATAATTATTTTGGGTTGAGAACACAAAATTACGACACAAGGGTATTTTGGTCATTTCACAGGGTGACATATGGCACCATGAGATGGTGACACATGGCACTACACATAAGCTTTCTATTTGTCTTTTAATCATGTAAGATGATCAAAGTCAAGATTAAATCTAAGTTTGACACTTGGCACAATGTGATTGGGTCAATTAAACTAAGAGCCAATCAGAAGATGACATGTGGCAAGGGTTTTAAGTGATGACCTAGCTATATAAGGGAAAGGATGAAAGAACAAAATCCAATATGCTATTCTTTCTTTTATGCCGCCACCCAAAGAGACCTCTTCCTCTCTTCTTCTTCATCTCTCATCAATTCATAGAGAATTGCCAACATTCTCTTGAATTAAAATTGCTAGAAATCGTTTCTAGTGTCCTGTATACATCTGTAATCTCTCTAAAGGCAAAACCTGAATTTCTAATTGATTGGAAAGGCTTGAGAAGTTGTTCAAGGAGCTTCCATTGGTGATCTTGGTGTGGACAAGCTAGAAGGACAACATCTAGTGTCCTAAGTGTATCCCAAAGGTACCAAACACAACTACGGTGCATCAAAAGGTTAGTGCATTGCTCTTGATTTGATTTAATCTAGGGTTCTAATGAATTAATCTGTTAATTCTAAAATCTTAAATGATAAATGTAGATCCAAAAAACATATTAAAAGTGTTTTAATATGCTGTTTAACATTGAAATCAAATAGATAAATAATGAATCTTGCATGATGCATGAGACTCTAGAAGAAAAATTTTGAATTCAATGTTCTAAACTTATATTTTTCATGCTTTCGCTCCTTCAATTGGTACAAGAGCCACTATATTTGCCATTTAGATTGTTGATTATATGATTTAATTGTGTGATTTGATCATGAGATGATTGATTCATTGCTGGTTGCAAAGAATAGATGGCGGCATGCTTGGTTGTGCCCTTGGTGCGCATGGTTTTGGCACCACTATGGTGTGCAAGGTAGATGGATATTGAATGTGCAATTGTTGTATGATCTAAGGTCCATTTTATGTCTAATTAAATTGTTTAATTAAAATTATAATCACACAATTAAATTATGATTCAAATCTAAATTTTTAAATTTGTTTGTGTGTGATTCAAATCTGAATTTTTAAATTTGTTTGAATCATATTCAAATATGAATTTTTAAGTTGAATATGAGATATTCAATTTAATTAAAGTATGTATGTTTTATTTAATTGTTAAATAGTGATATGCATGATGGATGATCATAGACAATAAAAGACCAATGTGATTGAATTTATTTCTTTTATGTTTCTTTGGGTTGTAAATTAATTAATTTATTTTATTTTATTTTAGTGGCATGTATTATAAAGGTTGTAATATTCTGATTGTAATTTCTTTTATTTGGTTCTTGTAAATTCACCTTGGTATGCCAAGGATTACTATATAATTGGATTGCAAGAAGATCAAGGAGGTTAAGAGCATTGGTGGGACCAGTGGGAGGAATTCAAGATCAAGTGTTGATTATGTACTCCTTCAGCAACTCTTGTAATATGAATGAATGAAATGCACCTAGGAATGCCCTGATTCAATTCTTGGTAGCGCAAAATTGAATCCCTTAAAAAGTCCATGATCATACCATATTTATTGTTTATCCATGAATGCATGAGATGTATAGGATTGTATGCAAGTATATGATATATGTATGCTAAATGGATAATGTGCAAAGTGATACCATAATAGTAATTAGGACGATCACAAAATCTTCCAAACAAATGATTAAGTTAGAAATAGTATAATTAAAGTAATTATAACATGGGCCCTACATTGAGGTAATTATTTTAAGAAATTTTAAATACTTGCATATGATGCAATTAATTTAAGAGATTTTCTTAAGAATAATTGTTAAGCATGAGATGTTGTAAATATGTAAATGGTTTGGTGGCCAATAATGGATGTGCCTGAGGACATTAAAATTATTTGCATGTTTACTGACTCAATGGGATCAACTTAACTAATGCATGATAAGTCAATAATGGATGTGCCTGAGATTTTGAGCGTTAGGGGCTAGGTAAATATTGAACCTCACATGAGATGTGATGGGCAAGGAGTTGCTCACTTATAGTTTATTGTAATTCCAATAATGGATGTGCCTGAAGATGATCAATAAGACTCTAAGAATTCAATCACCCACTAGAAATCCATCCAACTAGGATTTCAGTTTTCTACTTTGGAAGTGTAGGATTCGCTAAGTTAGTGGGAGGACCAATTTGATTAAAGGACCATAATAATTTTGGTTATATACATGATACATTTACTAATTAATCTGGTTATTTTCTGTAGTTAATTTTCTGATAATAATGAGCACACCACAACCACCACCATCCAATATCCTTGCAAACATACTTGATTGCAATAGGTTGACAGGACCTAATCTATCTGATTGGCTAAGAAATTTAAAACTTGTCCTGAACCTTGAACATATAGGATATGTTCTAGACTCAAATGTTCCTGGTCCCTTACCTCTAGAGGCCACTCAAGAGGAACATGAAACTTTGGACAAGTGGAAGGAGCATGATATGAGAGCCAAGTGTTACATGCTTGCTTCTATGAGTAATGAGTTACAGAAGCAGCATGAGAACATGCAGAGTGCGAGTGAGATCCTTCTTCACCTACAAGAGTTGTATGGTGCGCACAGCAGGAATGCTAGGTATGAGATATCTAGACAGCTATTCCGCATGAGGATGTCTAAGGGACAGAATGTTGGGGATCATGTCCATAAGATGATTCGGCTGATTGAGCAGCTGAAACATCTTGACTTTAACATGGATTTCCAACTGCAAACGAATTTGATCCTTTAGTCCCTTCCTGAGTCATTTGGGAATTTTGTGACAAATTTCCATATGACTAACCAGGAATACACCCTGGCTGGTTTACTCAACATGTTGGTTATTGCCCAAAAGAATATGTCGGGCAATAAAGGAAAAGAGGTAGCTTTGATTGCATCTTCTTCTGCTGAAAAGTCCAACAAGAAGAAGGGCAATAAGAAAAAGAAATCTCAAATTCCTAGTCCTTCCAAGAAGATAGCTAAATAGAAAGGGAAGACTAAAGCTAATGGAGGAAAAAGAAAGTGTTTTCACTACCAGCAGGAAGGGCACTAGAAAAAGAAACTGTCCAGCTCTGAAGGACAAGAAGGATACACCTTCGAAAGGTATGTCCATATCTTGTTATTTAGATTCTGATGATACTCATAGTTCATCTACAGCTTGGGTTTTAGATACTGGTGCCAGTTCTCACATTTCTTATGATATGCAGGAACTAGTAAACAGTAGCAGCTTGCGTTCTCGAGATGTTAGACTCCGGATTGGCGATGGCTCAACTGTTGAAGCTTTAGCCATAGGATCTAAATCTTTTTACATGTATGAACATGTTTTATGTTTGAATAATATTTTATATGTACCTGATACTTTTAAAAACATCATTTCGATATCTAGTTTGACTAGAGATGGTTATGAATTTCAGTTCACAGATGATGTTTGCAATATTTATTTTGGAAATAAATATGTTGGTTCAGGTTATATGAATGATGGCCTTTATTATTTGGATAATAATGAAAAACACAAATTGAATGCAAGTAATCAAAATGAATGCAATGCCATGGTGAAAATCAACTGAAGTACAAAATATATTTGGCACTTAAGGTTAGATCATGTTGCAGAAGATAGGATTGCAAAACTAGAGAAAATGAGGATTCTATCCTCATTGGGTTTTGAACCTACTCCAACTTGTGAATCCTGCCTTCAAGGAAAAATGACTAGATCACCCTTTATTGGACAAGGGCTAAGAGCTGAAAATATTTTGGATCTAATACATAGTGATGTATGTGGCCCATTTAAAAAAATAGCTAGAGGCGGTTTTCATTATTTTATTACCTTTACTGATGATAAATCAAGGTTTGGGTATTTGTATTTGATGAAATACAAACATGAATCCTTTGAAAAAGTTCAAAGAATTTAAATCTGAAGTAGAAAATCAAACAGGAAAAAGTATTAAAGCTCTTCGATCAGATCGAGGAGGTGAATACTTGAGTACTGAATGCCATGTTCTTTGATTTAGAGAAATCATTTATGGTAAGAAAGAGTTCTGATGATATTAAGAGTTAATATCATATCTCATTGCCAATTAGTGATGAGCCTAGTGAGTCACACACATACACAAGTAATCACCAAGTTAAATCTGATTTAATTAATTAATTAAAGAGTTTAATTGATTAATTAAATAGGTTTTGTTTGCAATTAGATTGCAAAGTCCTTAGCATGGCTTGAAATCAAATTTAGGTTATTGGATGTATAGTACAAGTTAAATTTATATTTAAAGTGTTTAAATATGAATTTAATTATGAGAAATTAATTAATAGAGATTAATTAATTAATTTATATTTGATATAAATTGATTAGAAAAAGAGAAATAATTATTTTGAGTTGAGAACTCAAAATTAAGACACAAGGGTATTTTGGCATTTCACAGGGTGACATGTGGCACCATGAGATGGTGACACATAGCACTACACATAAGATTGCCATTTATCTTTTAATCATGTAAGATGATCAAAGTCAAGATTAAATCTAAGTTTAACACTTGGCACAATGTGATTGGGTCAATTAAACTAAGAGCCAATCAGAAGATGATATGTGGCAAGAGTTTTAAGTGATGACCTAGCTATATAAGGGAAAGGATAAAAGAATAAAATACAATCTGCTATTCTTTCTTTTGTGCCTCCACCCAAAGAGACCTCTTCCTCTCTTCTTTTCATCTCTCATCAATTCAAAGAGAATTGCCAACATTCTCTTGAATTAAAATTGCTAGAAATCGTTTCTAATGTCCTGTATACATCTGTAATCTCTCTAAAGGCAAAACCTGAATTTCTAATTGATTGGAAAGGCTTGAGAAGCTGTTCAAGGGGTTGCCATTGGTGATCTTGGTGTGGACAAGCTAAAGGGACAACATCTGGTGTCCTAAGTGCATCCCAAAGATACCAAACACAACTATGGTGCATCAAAAGGTTAGTGCACTTATTCTTGATTTAATCTAGGGTTCTAATGAATTAATCTGTTAATTCTAAAATCTTAAATGGCAAATGTAGATCCAAAAAACATATTAAAAGTGTTTTAATATACTGTTTAACATTAAAATCAAATAGATAAATAATGAATCTTGCATGATGCATGAGACCTTAGAAGAAAAATTTTGAATTCAATGTTCTAAACTTATATTTTTTATGCTTCCGCTCCTTCAAGAGGGGTTAATATAATTCTTTTCCCATCCTTCATAAAAGAATAATTATTTTTAAAACCATCATGCACAACCCTTTTATCAAATTGCCATGGCCTCCCTAACAACAAATGACTAGCATTCATAGGCATAGTATCACACACAACTTCATCTTTTTACTTGCTTATGGAGAAAGGAGCAACTACTTGCTTAGTCACCTTAACATCACCATCATCATTCAGCCATTGCAATTTATAAGAATGAGGATGCACTAAGGTGAGCAGATTATGTTTCTCAACTAAGGTAGTAGAAGCAACATTAGTACAGCTACCACCATCAATAATGACATTACATACCTTATTGAGAATAGTACATCTAGTATGGAAGATGTCCTCTCTTACTCTTCCTCTTTTGTTTGCATGTGCACTTAAGGTTCTTCTGACTACTAACATCTCCCCAACATCAGCATACTTTACTTCTTCATCACCATATGTTTCGTGATTCTCTTCCTATTCACAAGTCTCATATTCACTCTCTAACTTCCATTAGGCTTCCCTCAACACCATTATTCTCTTGTTGGGACATTCTGAAGCAATGTGTCCATGGCCAAGGCACTTGAAGCATTTTATGTCTCTACTTCTTTAAGGAGGGGCTGGATCTACTTCTTTCTCCTTGCCCTTGCTCACACTAACTGGTGCTTTGGTAGAGCTCTCCCCTTTGTCATGCTTCTTCATGCCCCTTTTATCACTAGTAAGTGGGGTGTTAGTGTTAGAAGGTTTTGTGAATGTTTTGGTGGCAATGCCCTTGTATCCAACTTTCATTCTTTGCCTTTCAACCTTAATGGCAAGTTTGATCACATCTTGCAAAAGCACATATGATTGCAATTCAATAGTATTAGCAATTTCATAATTCAAACCACTAAGAAAATGGGCAATGGTTTGTTCTTGTGGTTCCCTCATATCACATCTCAATATCAGCATCTCAAATTCTTTAACATAATCTTCCACACACATTCCACCTTAGCGCAAACTTTGGAGTTTGATATACAACTCCTGTTTGTAATGTTTAAGTACAAATCACTTTTCCATGATTATTTTCATCTCACACTAAATTTGTACATCATCAAGCACATCCCTATGTTTTTGAGCCTTTACATTCTCCCACCATAAGTTTGCATAATCAATAAACTCAATGGCAGCAAGTTTGCACTTCTTTGCTTCATTGTACTCCTGTTACTTAAAGATTTTGTCAACTCTTTGTATCCATTCTAGGTACTCTTCAAGTGAGCTGGTACCTAGAAAGGTTGGAATCTTCATCTTGGTGTTATCTCTTTGACCATGTGGTCACTTAGGTAGGTGCTGATCATAAGCACCTTCTTCAACTCCAGGTTCATCATCATCATCATCACCACGCCCTTATTGCCTAGGACCATTGTGCTCTATTTATGGCTAGAGTGCAACTAGTCTTGCCAAAGTTTGTGTGATCTGAGCAATTTGCTCTTGCGTTGCATTCTATTGTCTTTCAAGTCTCAGCATATGTGCTTAATCCAATGTGAGACCTCTTGAAACTGGTGGAGGCAACTCTCCTTCATTAGACATGTTGCTATCACAATCAAACTCACTAAGTATTTTACTGGGTTAAAGGACAAGTTGGTTCACTCCCTCACGTGTTTACACTCCAAAGGCTTCAAAGTGCTGCTTAACTAAGGCTCTAATACCAAACTGATATGCCTTGTGAAGGAGAGAATGGAATTGATTAGTTATGAAAGATAAGAAATTCTGCTAAAATGAATAAAGGAACAAGCATAAGCCAAAATTAAGCAATATAACACCCAAATCAACTTCAATAGAAAAAAAGAAAGGATTTCTTTTTGGTATTTAATGATTTAAGATGCAACAGTAATCAAAGACAAAAATAAGAGGATAACTAAGGAATGTAAGCTTTGATAAGAGTAATCTTGCCATAAAGAATACAATCCCAATGAAGAAACCACACAAGGAACTCATGATAAGTCAGAATTTCACCACAAACAAATAATGCTTGATAAGAAAGAAAAAGCAACACTTACTATTATGATTAAAATTCAAAATGCTTTGAGCTTATAAGAGTTAGCCTTTATATAGGTTGATTACAAGCACTATAAAGGAAAGATAGTAAGGTTACTAAGTAAGAAGTTTGAATAGTCTTCTAAAGAGGAAATAATATTAAATTTTTTATTAAAAAAAAAAATGCTTCAGAAATCTACTTATATAGTGATGCATGAATTTTGAGGAGATTTGGTGACTTTAACCTTATTTCCTTCCTTATATGAAAGATATTTCCATCTTCTTCTGATTTCTTTGACTTGGTCAATTCCAAAGAGCAAATAGGGGCCTTTTACACACATATGGTCTTGTTTTCTTCATAATCAGCCCATTATCTTTACTTTAACTTAAGCCCAAATATTTTAATATGCACCCATCTCACATGCCCCATGGACTTGCCAAGCCCAACCCAACTTCTTTAATTCTGAATACAAGCAAGCAAAGTAATGAGCTTACTTTTGGACCTGGTCAATGGGCCCTCGTATGTCATGTCATCATGTGGCGCATCACTCAGTGAGTAAACGAACAACATTTAACTATAACATTCATTTCATACATATGCAATGCATCATTTAGATGAGTTTTCACATCATAAACATTTCACATAGGATAAACATGTCACTAGTGACTCCCCTAATCTAATATGTCTGACTCATGTAAAGGCTCCTCAAGACTTTCTCTTAATATATTCAATATGCTTGGTTCATACAGAAGCTCCTTAGGACTTTCGCCTATAACATGACATGTGTTATGCACCAAGAGGCATCATAAGATCTCCTATTAGATTTTATGGATCTATAACATACATAACATAATATGATCATAAACATGGGGGGATTCAATGGGCATCCATTATCCATCAATGCACCAATAACAATTATGTAGTTATGCAACATCTTCGTGTTTTAGATACATACATCCTAAATAAATATAACATGATGCATGGAGATGATCATAAATTAAATTTAAAAGTTTAAATTTGTTAAGGTTAGAATTACTCATCTCTTGAAGCCTGTCAACCACCTAACATGAACGGTAGCTAACCTCGAATCTTTAGCTTCCTGAATCCCTCAAGTCTGATCCTATAATCATCGGAACCTAATGAGTTATTTGAAGCTTTAGAACTCTATACACACATCAAACATCTTATACTAGGCCCTTAGGAACCATAAAATCATGTTTTGAAACCTTCAAATCAAAGAAGAAATAAAGTTGGGAGAACCAAGTTTGGCTGCTAGAGTCTTAGATTTTGGCAGTTGAACCTTTAATCATCAGGTGCCCATTTTGGGCAATAGCCACGGCGGCTGCTAAAGGCTTGGACTTCAACTAACAAACCTAAAATTTCTTTAGATTTTCTGAGAAACTGCATGCTTCGGCTATCCAACCAATGGTTTTCGGTAGCTAAACCTGAGAATTTCCAGAATTCCCAAGTCGAAAACCTGCAGAATCCCACTCCCATCAACACCCAAACTCACTTTAAAGTTCCAAAACTCAATCCAAACACATATACACATTTCCAAGGCCTAAAACAACTTGAATTCATGCTTCTAGCACACATGCAACAATTAAAAGCTAGGATTCAAGGTTCCAACAAACTTCCATCAACATTAAAATAAGAAATCCTTAGGTTTAACTAAGGAAACTAACCATTCTAGGTCCATAAACACTTAGACTTAACATAAACAAAAATAATACTTCATTTAACAATCAAATACCCAAAACACATTAAAGAAACATACTTTCATTCAAAAAACTCACATGCAACCCTTTTCCCAAAATCAAAACTTAAAATCATGAAAAAATCACATGAAATTCAAAACCCAACAAACTTATACACTTAGGTGTACTTGAAATCATACTTAATACCTACATATATTAATCAAAAACTCAAATTTTAGGTTTTCCCCAAACCCAACATAGTAAATACATGGATTTCTTGATATCCATCAAGGAGAACTAGCCATTTAAGGCCTATAACACTTAAACATAACTAATTTAACAACAAAACATGCAATTTCAATATAAAATCACAAAACCTTAACCCTAATGTACATAAACTTCCCAAAACTCATCTTAAATACAATTTTTCATGAAATTGAAGTTATAAAAACCTAATCTCTCATCAACTTTCTTAGATCTACCTATTAGATCAAGAAGAAAAGAATGTTACCTCTTTTCTTGGAGCTTGGAGGTGAGAGAATCAAAGCTCCAAAGTTTGAATCTACTCTCCCAAACTTCTAAATGGAAGAATCCCCTCCAAATCTTGAAAAATCCAAGGAAATCTCTTTAAAGAGCTCCTTGTATGCTCTAATACTTGAGGGAGAGAAAAAAAAAAAAAAAAAAAAAAAAAAAGAGAAAAACCCATGTGTTTTGGTAGAAAAAGGGCTTTGGTCCCTTTCATACCCTCAAGGTCGAGGGACTTTTGATTGTCGGAAGCCTTAGTCTTGGCTACCATAGTCCATTCTATCCAAATGGGCATTTGAATTGGAAAAGAAACTTCAGCTATTGAAAGTCCATCCTTTGACTGTTGAAACTCCTTCTACCTAAAACACACACTTAAAAACTTTTAGGAAAGAAAACCTTTAAAACATTTTCATTTTTAAATACATTTTGAGCATCTCAAATACAAATAAACAAATATATACACATACATAAACATATTTTCACTATAACACCCCTCACCCGACTACAGTGTAGCCGAGCAAGGCATGTCACACTCGGTGCCAGAGTACCCTTTCTTATCTTACTTTATTCCTTTATTAATTTTTTCTCGTTATATTTTAATATCAATTATTTTTTATGGAGAAACCAGCGGAGTTCCCCTATTTTAATACCGTTTAGCGTGTCTCGCTATTTACCTACTTGAAAATTCAATAATATTTTATAATAAAAATCTCATCAGTTATTCTCATAATCATCTCATCACACATTCAATTCTTGCAACTCATTTGCATACATATCCATTCATACTCAATTTATGTATCAAAATTCTCAAATTTCATAATTTACATGATTTACAAGCTAATTTCATAAATTCACAATTTACATGATGTACAAATTAATTACAATTCCATAATTTACATTACAATTAATAACTAATTATAATGTACAAAATACATAAAATGACTAATGTGAGCCCTATCTACATGCATTGCTGAGGAGGTGACAACCTTGAGCACTTCTGACACTTCTGCAGATTCGGACTCCAAAAATCCCAGTCTAATGTCCACTGAGTTTTAACTTTAGTACCTGCGCGAGGGAAACAAATCCATCGCGCTAAGCATTTCTACTTAGTGGTGCAATAATATAACAAAGAAAATAATATATAAAATACAGATGAAAATAAAACATAGTTCATTGTAACATTTATTTAAATTATAATTCTATTACTAATCTTTTGTATCGTTTAATTTAATACTTTCTAGGTTATCTTTGATTATTTTATAATAACTAAAGCTCTCAGAATCATTTCATAATAGATAAATTTTTAACATCAGTCCAGTTCATTTCAATTCTTTCTACTAAATAACTAATCTAATTTATTTTACGTCTTCTTACTCATTTATTTAATTTCTAATATTTTTAATTGCTAATATTCTTAACTTATTTCAATAAATTTCACTGTCTAAGTAATCTATGACAGGTTGACTAAACTGGATAATGGGTCGTTGGCACTGGACACCTTCGTGCCTAGGGCTGTCATACCATGGGACATGAAATGCAGAACGTCAACCACATATGCAGTCAGTATGGCTAAAAAGCCAAGATAACATATCAGTATGGCTAAAAGCCATGATAACAAGTAATCGGGCATAAAAGCCATAAATGCGGGCATAAAGCAATGAATACAGGCATAAAGCCATGAATACAGGCATAAAGCCTTACGCAATACTGCTAAAATAATACCTTATTGGCATGCCAATCTATCCAATCTAACACATGTGTCTAGGCAATACATGGGCACATTAGTACCTTTAAAGGTTCATAAGTATCATTATTTCATTATATGTTACAATTATAATTTATAACGTTTTAGTTTTTATTACTAGCAGAAGCGTAAATGTCTAAAATACAATTCTACCTAAATTACACATTCATCCTTTTATTCATTCATTATTTCATTCATATTGATCACAATTTATAACAATTATTTTCATGTGTAATTGTACTCAAAGCATTTTTCCTTATCCTTTCTCCAATAATGAGAACTAAAGTCTCATTCATATATTCATTTATTCATTACACTATGTATATAAATTATCATTCATATTCCAAGTAATCCATGAACATTTCATGGATTTCAACTTTAACTAAATTTTCCTTAAATCCTAGAGTCACTAAACTTCAAGAATTTAAATTCATTAATCACATTATCTATATTAACCATCCTAATAGTTTTTCTAATTTAGTATACCATTTCCTATATCATTGGGGTTCCTATTCACTTGACCATTTCCCTTCAAATATTGACTTTTTAATTCATAATAGATTTGTTAAGCTTAAGTTCACCAAGATACCACATTTTGCATTTTATTTTTGTTGGCATTGATTGCCAAACTTAATTCCTAGCCTCCTAGGTTTAATTTCAAATTTTCAAAATTTGAAGTCCAAATTCACTGTTCCATTGGACCTGGTTACAGTAAAAATTTGACAAAATTTTCTTCATGAAAGTTGTTCCTTTATGTGTCTTCTTTAATTTCCTTTTTAAAACACTCCATTTGGAGTTTTGTAACTCAAGTTATGGCCATTTTACCATAACTGGCTAGATTGACCTGTACCCAGAATTCTGGGCAAAATTGGTTCTGCCATATTTGGTGTCTTGACTTTGGTGGACAATTCCATTAGGTTAAGTCTAGAATTTGAGTTTACGTTCTGCATAAAGGTTGTTCTAAATTGTCTAAACTTTCCATTAATATAAATTTTAGGTTAATTGAACCTTTCTACACTGAGTTATGACCATTTGAACAAACACTATTCATTTAGTCAATTTTTAGGATTAGCAGGTTGGTTACCCAAATTTGGTCAATTTTTAAGGTATTCTAAGTTTGTTTTCTGGGCAAAGTTTCTTCACCAAAGTTGTGCCATTATGTATCTAGTTTCATGTCCAATTAGCCTTGCACCAATTGAACCTACACCTCTCAAGTTACAGCTGTCCAAACTTGCTAGACTCACATCCAGCCCTGCAGGTCCTATGAGGCAGCATATCCAACCTCAAATCCAAAGCCACAATTCACTTCAATTCCTCATCAAACACAGCCAAATGGTCACTAATTGTCCATTAGGACTTTCATTCACCAACACATGAGCAAAACCCTAATTTTGCCCCAAACCCTAACTCACCTTCTCCCATAATTCATGCAACTCATTCAATCTTCCCTTCTAATGCATATATAAGCATCCTTCATCATTCATAAACATATATAAACTCATCAAACACATCAAACTAGCCATATACCAAGGCTGGCCGAAATTTTTATGTTGTTCCTTCATGGACATTTTCTTTGGTTTTTCAAGTAATTTCCTTATAATTCTATCAGATTTCAAAGTTAAAAGAAGGAGAAAGGTAAAATTAGCACTAACCTTTTTGAAACCAAACTTAAGCTTGTTAATCTTCAAGATTTCTCCTAGAATCATAATAATCATAATCAATTATAACTTTACTTTCCCAAATTAAATATCCAATAAAAACTCAATAGTATTTTCCCTTAAATTGGGCTAAACTCCCCGTCATAAATCTCAAATCCACAAGCCATTAATCATATCAATATTTTCAATTATCCAACCTATAGCTCTATAAAATTATAATATCAAAAATAATACTCAATTCCATAATTCCTCAATCATTAAAATATACTCATACACCAAAAATTCAACTAAAATCCACATATATATTTCTCAAAAAATATTCCACAACCACATAATAATTCAACAACTTCATATTCTATCTCAAAATAATCTTAGTTCCATCAAAATCACTTGTTCAATTTAACCCAACCATTAATACCCAATCTAGCCGTTTATACATTCATATTTATATATAATGATCCAACCGTCAAATAAATTCCAAATTTTAACCATATATTCAAGACATCCATATACAACATCGGTAAAAATTTTAGCCTAAAATTATCAATACATCATGAGATATCAACATATTTATCCAACCCTTCAAATTCTAAATTTTTCATAAATAATTCTTAGTCAGATAACTCTTACAAATTAATTTATATCTCATAAACAACATGTATAAAATTCACCAAATTTTTACACAACAGCCTTAACATCCTAAAGATCATCTGTACCATATTTCATAATTTTCTAAGCATCCTAACCATTTATTTTTCTCAAATTTTTGTAGCCAAAATTCAGAATTCAACTTGCAGACAGCTTGTGTTCAACAATATATTTCTCTAAATCCAACCATTGAAGAATCACCAAATTTTAACTATAACTTCTACACATACATACCTCAAACATATCCAAAAATCAATGATAAAAGTTGAGCCAAACTCACCTGGACGGAAGAGAAACATGCTGCCCTTGCTGAACCCCTGTTTCTACTACTGTTCACGTCCTTCTCTATTTCTCTCTTTTTAATTCTTGTATCTTAGACCATCCTTCTTTTCCACTTGTTAGTGTTCTTTCTTGCTAGAGAAACTCAGAAAAATCCAGCACCAACTCCATCTTCCCTTCTCTTCTTCTCCTTCTTCCTTTCTTTCTTTCTTTTCCTTTCTTTTTCCTCATCTCCTCTTTCCTAATTCTGCTGTCCTCTTCTTCTCTTTTATGTATTTATTTATTTATAGAAACTGCTAGAGAAACCAGCTCATGTGGATGTGCAGCTACTGTCCATTTTTTTATTCAAATTTCATTTTGATCCCTCAACTTTTTAAAAATCCTATTTTCTACCCCAAAACTTCTATTGCTTTTCTTTCAAGTCCAAGTTCAAATTTTTAGACATAATTCTCACTTACTTGAATGGACAAGTTGGTCAAAAATCGTCTCTAAAGATGAAATGACCAAAATGCCCTCCGTTTGGCTTAAGGAGCCAAAACTGTCAGTACCAATCTTAAAAATTCTCCTAACCTTTTCTTGGTATTCTAATGCTACCTAGGGCACCGTAACTCTTTTTTGGCATCCCAGAAATTATTTCGCAAGGTTTCCCTCGGGTTTAGGGCTACTAGCTGTAAAGACAATAACTTCCCGTTAGGGTCACCCATCACCAGGGCATCGGCTCATTTAACTTTGTTGTATTTCATTTATAAAATTTTTCCTAAATTTTTCTTACTATTATTTGGTCTATTTATGACTCCTCACTCTAGTTTACATATAGTTCCAGACATTTTGACTGTCCGGACCGACATTAATCACCGAAACAGTTGAATGCACAGACTAGCTAAAGTGAGGGTGTTACATTCACATCTTATCGCCACTCCCTTATCAGTGAAGTTTTAATTTTCATCTAAATATTCCGTCAAGGACAGATATTTCGACATTAAAAAATGGTGGGTATTACATTCTCTCTCCCTTAAGAACATTCATTCTCAAATGTTAAAACAATACACATAACAAACATAACTTACACATCCCTGAATCAAAACCAAGCTCTGATACTAACTTTGTAATGAACCAACTGAGGGGTCATTACTGGCACTAAGGATCGTGTGAGCTTAATGCTATCGGAACCCATAGAAAGCCTAAAAACCTATTAATCATGAACATTATCCCGTATCTCACAATCCAAGCAAACTCCAAACCATTACACTTTAGATTTCTCATTCATTATCAACATAAAATCAGTTCAAAATTTGAACATTTTCATACATAAAACGCTAATTGGTTCGTATGTACATTCTTACACGAGGAATTAGCTTAGATTTAAAACATACATAATTATATTACTTATGCTTAATAAAAAAAAAACATTTATCAAAATTGAACACTAGCATAGTAATTATTCCTTTACATATTATATGTCCACTAATCATACAATATACATGTAAACACTCCACAACTATCCTGGCTACTTAAGCTCCAAAGAACTCTTCTATTCCTATGTGTTTACACCTGGGGTTAAGGGAAAGAGGTGAGCTTACACAAGCTTGGCAAGTAAACTAACTGCATTTAATTATTATATTCATTTCATACATATGCAATATCTTCATATTCTAGATATATACATCCTAAATAAATACGATATGATGCTTGAGGATGATCATAAATTAAATTTAAAAGTTTACATTTATTAAGGTTAGAATTACTCATCTCTTGAAGCCTATCAACCACTTAACATGAACAGTAATTAACCTCGAATCCTTAGCTTTTTGAATCCCTGAAGTCTGATTCTATAGCCATTGGAATCTAATGAGTTATTCAAAGCTCTGAAACTTTATACACATATCAAACATCTTATTCTAGGCCCTTAGGAACCATAAAATTATGTTTTGAAACCTTCGAATCGAAGAAGAAATAAAGCTAGCAGAACCAAGTTCGGCTGCTACAGTCTTGGACTTTGGCTACCGAACTTTTGATCATCGAGTGCCCATTTTGGGTAGTAGCCATTGTGGCTGCTGAAGGCTTGGACTTCGGCTGTCAAATATGTAATTTCTCTAGATTTTTTGAGAAACTGCATGCTTTGGTTGCTAAACCTATGGTTTTTTGTAGCCGAACTTGAGAATTTCTAGAATTTCTAAGTCGAAAACCTGTAAAATTCCACTCCCATCAACACCCAAATTCACTCTAAAGTTCCAAAACTCAATCCAAACACATATACACATTCCTAAGGCCCAAAACAATTTGAATCCATGCTTCTAGCTCACATGCAACAATTAAAAGCTAGGATTTAAGACTCCAACAAACTTCCATCAATATTAAAATAAGAAATCCTTAGGTTTAACTAAGGAAACTAACCATTCTAGGTCCATAAAAACTTGGACTTGATGTAAACAAAAACAATACTTCATTTAACAATTAAATACCCAAAACACATTAAAGAAACATACTTTCATTCAAAAAACTCACATGCAACCTTTTTCTCAAAATAAAAACTTAAAATCATGTAAAAATCACATGAAATTCAAAACCCAACAAACTTACACACTTAGGTATACTTGAAATCATACTTAATACCCACATATATTAATCAAAAACTCAAATCCTAGGTTTTTCCCAAACCCAGCATAGTATATACATGGATTTCTTCGTATCCATCAAGGGGAACTAGCCATTTAAGGCCCATAACAATTAAACATAATTAATCTAACAATAAAACATGCAATTTCAACATAAAATCACAAAGCCCTAACCCTAACATGCATAAACTTCCCGAAACTCATTTTAAAAAGAACTTTTCATGAAATTAAAGTTATAGAGACCTAATCACTCATCAACTTTCTTAGACTACCTATTAGATCAAGAAAAGATTGTTACCTCTTTTCTTAGAGCTTGAAGGTGAGAGAATCAAAGCCCCAAAGCTTGAATCTACTATCCCAAACTTCTAAATGGAAGAATCTTACTTCAGATCTTGAAAAACGCAGGGAAATCTCTTTAAAGAGCTCCTTGTATGCTTCAGCAATTGAGGACGAGAAAAGGAGAAAAACTCAAGTGTTTTGGAAGAAAAATGAGCTTTGGTCCCTTTTATACCCTCAAGGTTGAGGGACTTTCAACTGCAGGAAGCCTCGATTTTGGTTGCTAGAGTCCATTTTGTCTAAATGGGCATTTAAACTGGAAAAGGGACTTTAGTTACCGAAAGTCCATCCTTTGATTATCAAAACTCCTTCTGCCTAAGACACACACTTTAAAACTTTTAGGAAAGAAAACTTTTAAAATATTATCATTTTTAAATACATTTTGAACATCTCAAACACACATAAATAAACATATACACATACATAAACATATTTTCACATTTTATTGCCACTCTCTTATCAGTTTTAGTTTTCACCAAATATTCTGTCAAAGACAGATATTTCAACATCAGAAAATAGTGGGTATTATAAATACAACATCTCAATATTCTCTAGCAAATGGCTATGGCCGCCAATGCCTATCAAACGCAGACAAGCACTTCAGATCAAGCCATTACTAAACTTTTTATAGTCGGCTTTTCAGGCCAACTAAAAGGATGGTGGGATTATGATCTTATAGCCCAATAGAAAATGGAGATTTTAAAGTCCATAGAACTCGATGAATATTAGAAGCCCATTTTGGATGAAAACGACAGACACATTCAAAATGCTATTGCTACATTGATTCTTGCACTCACTTTCCATTTTGTAGGAGATCCATCACAGCTCAAAGACAAGAATGCTAAGCTTCTTTCCAACCTTCATTGGTAAAAGCTTAGTAACTTAAAGTGGTGTAAAGATACCTTTCTTACTAGAGTTATGCTTCGTGAAGACTCCAACTAGCCTTCTTGGAAAGAAAAATTTCTTGTTGGTCTCTCTCCTCTCCTCGGAGAAAAGGTTCGAAGTAAGATTAAAGAACATTACAATGAGAAAATTCCTTATGCTCAGTTAACTTATAGTGAGCATATCAGTTATACCCAGAAATAAGGTTTAAAGATTTATTAAGATCTTAAGCTCCAAAAATAGTTGAAATGGGAGATGCACAAAATAAAGAAAGAACTTGGAACCTTTTCCCAATAGTTTGATATCTCCTTTCACAATCCATCCACTTCCTAACCTTTTCAAAATTGCAAAATCAAGAAATACCGAAAACATAGAAAAGACTCTTCTAAAGACAAACCTTCCCACAAACCAAAAAAGCCTTATTCCAAAAGACACTAAAAATCCTATTCCAAACCCTAAGAAGCTCTTTCTATCAAAGATGTTAGTTGCTACAGGTGCAGAAAGAAAAGCCACATTTCAAAGTATTATAAGTTTTCAAAGAAACTCCATGAACTCCAACTTGAGGAAGATGCACTTGGCAAGATTGAAGCTCTTCTAATAGAGTCCTCTGACTCTAAAGATACTTTTTTAGTCTCTTCTAAAGATAACTAAGCCTTTCTGCTTCAGAAAGTACTCTCTAATTCCTCTTCTGATATAGAGCCAGAAAAGGAGTTGAATATGTTTACCAAAGATCAAAAGTTTCTTCTTGAAGTAATCAACCATATTCAAGACCCACAAATCCAAAAATCTTACCTCACAAAACTCCAAGAATCTTTTGAAGCCTCTTCTTTTGTTGCTGAATCATCAAAAGCTAATAACACTTATGACCTCACTACCATTCTTTAAAAAGCCAAGACAAACAAAGCTAAGCCTCATACCTCTATTATCCAAGAACTCCAAACTGAAATTAAAACCATAAAGGCCAACCTCAAATAGCTCTAAGATAAGCAGAAAGAAGATTATGTTATTATTTAACATCTTTTAAAGAAATTCTCCGAAGAAAAAGAAGAAGATGAGACTGGAACCAAAACCCCTCAACTATCCAAAAGTATTTGATAAAAATTACTTTGAAAATTTCTGATGATTTTAGATTGGATACTATTGCTCTCTTGATATAGGTGCCAATCTCAATTATGTTAAGGAAGAAATAATTCCAAAAAAGTTTCACAAAGCTATAAAGGAACGACTGAAAGCTGCATATAATTCTTATCTTAAAATCAACTCAAAGATTAATGCATATGTTTTAAATGATGGCTTACATATCAAGACTTCATTTCTTCTTATGCATAACATTCATCATATTATTATCCTTGGCACTCCATTAATTAATCTTATCACTTCATACTCTGTTAGTTATCATCATATTTTTACAAAGCTTAAAAGAAGAAAACTTGTTTTCCTTTTTATAGAAAAGCCTCAAAGTAGAAATTTAAATATTATTAAAGCTTGTTCTGTTTATGAAACCAATTGAACTGCATGATTTTGTCAAAAGAAAAAGAACCTCAAATTTTAAAGGAAGATATTTCTTTTCATAGGATAGAATAACAACTTTGAAGCCTTGTTTTACAAAAAAAGAACTTCTAATTTTGAAAGCCAGATAGAAAAACTGTATGTTTTGATCTTCATAATGTTTTCTAGGAAAGAAAGCAACATGTTGTTGATCTTCCTTATGAAAATGATTTTCACGAGTCCCAAATTCTAACTAAAGCTAGACCTATTCAAACAAACAAGGACCTTGAACATCATTATAGAAAAGAAATTGAGGATCTTAAAACTAAAAGTTTGATTTCCCCTTTCAGATCCCCCCTAGAGTTGCGTTACTTTTTATGTTAATAAATCCTTTGAGATTGAAAGAGGCGTACCAAGGCTTGTTATAAATTATAGGCCTCTTAACCAAGCTTTAAAATAGATAAGGTATCCCATTCCTAACAAAAAAGACCTTCTACAAAAACTTTTTGCCACTAATATTTTTTCAAAGTTTGATATGAAATCCGGAATTTGGCAAATCCAAATTGCCCCTAAAGATCATTACAAAACTACTTTCACTGTTTCTTTTGGCCAATTTGAATGAAACGTCATGCCATTTGGTTCAAAAAATGTACCTCTAGAATTTCAAAGAATTATAAATGATATTTTCAATCCCTATTTTGAATTCTATGTTGTTTACATTGATGATATTTTAGTTTTTTCATCTTCCATTGAGTAGCATTTTAAGCATTTAAAGACATTCTTGTTTGTTGCCAAAAGAAATGGTTTAATTGTCTCCAAATCTACAATAAGTCTTTTTCAGACTAAAATTAGATTTTTAAGAACACTATATCACTTATGGCATGATTTCACCCATTGAAAGATCACTTGCTTTTGTTGATAAGTTTCTTGATAAAATTATTGACAAAACACAATTACAAAAAGATTTCTAAGTTGTTTGAATTATGTCCTAGATTTTTACCCAAATCTTAATAGACTCCTTCAACTTTTGCATGAAAAGACATAAAAATAATCCAAAGCCCTGAACATAAGAACATACTTTTGTTGTTCACAAAATCAAGCACATATTAAAGAAATCCCTTCTTTACATTTAGCCAATCCTAGTGCTTTTAAACTTGTTGATATTGATGCTTCTAAGCTAGCATATGGTGGAATCTTAAAGCAAAAGAAACATGATAAGGAATGTATTATTTAATATGTTTCTGGACATTAGGATAGTACCCAAAAAGAATTACTCAACTATTAAAAAAGAAATTCTTTCTATTATTCTTCGTATTCAAAAATTTTAAAGTGATTTACTAAATCAAAGATTTCTTTTAAGAATAGATTGTAAATCAGTGAAAGAAGTTTTAAAAAGATAAATCCAAAATATTGCTTCAAATGGAAATCATTTTGAGTAATTTTTATTTTGATATTAAGTATATTAAAGGAGACATAAATTAAGTTGCTGATTTTTTAACTCGCGAATTCTTACAGACCCCGTACCATGATCCTTAGAAAACCACCCGGAGATCCACCAAAGGAATCGAAGTCAAAGGGTTCCTCCTCGTCCAAGTAAAAAATGGAAGGCCAATCTCAAAATCATTCCCAAAACCCCATTTTAATCCAACCAAAGCCAACCCCTGAAAGACCAATTGTTCCCTAGAGCACCTTATTCCAAAGAGAAATTAATCAACTTGATAATTAAAGCCAAAATCCCTACACTTCATAAAAAACTTCAGAGCAATAAGTACATGAATGGTTAACTTTCATAATCCACCATCTTGAATTTTGTTAATCTCTCAAGGATTCTCTTTCTGTAAGTCCCCATAAAGAAGCTGTTACAAACATTTGTTTAAAGAACACCAAGAAAGAGATAGTTCTTCATAAACCAAAATCTCTTTCTCAACCTAAAAGTGTTTTTTTAACTGATTTATCTTCAAAGCTGAAGGAGCCAAATGTTTCTCAAAATTTTTCTCAAAATTTTGGACATTTCTCAATACTTTTTAAAAGATTTTTATCAAAATATTTTAATTGTTAAGATGGCTTTTATGATGTTAACCCAATTCTTTGTGCAGCAAAACTATTTGGTTCTTGGCATTATAAGCTGTGGGATTATTCTAAAGTCTCAACCTACAACCAAAGCATTTTGATTGAAACCAATTCAATTAAAATTAAACACTTCTAAAAAAAAACCTCTATCCCAAACTACTCAACATACACAATTTAAAGAGTTATTCACCCTATGGATTGGGGATAAAACCTTTCACTACCAAGAAAATTTTAAGCCAAATTCAGAAAAAGCCTTCCCTCACACCAAACTTTCACTTATTAGGATTACCACAAAGCCTGGATTAATGCCTTCCTCATCCAAAACACTAACCTTACCCATACATGGCTCTTCTTCTTCTTCTTCTTCTTCTTCTTCAATACTATTCTCAAATTTAGCTTTCCTAGATGGTTGGCACAATGGTGGAATTGGTTAAGAGCCACTCTTGAAATCCTTCCCCCTAAAGTTTTCCAAGGCTATACCACCTTTAAAGGTAGATACAATGTGACACCCCTTACCCGTCTATAGTGTAGCCGAGTAAGATATGCCACACAGTGTGTCGGAGCACCAATTCATATTCCCATTACAATTTACCCTTTTTAATTCATTTATTTATAATTTTTGATTAATCTGAATTTTTCATAAATTTTATAGAAAATCTGGCAGAGTGCCGGCTGTAAATTGGAAAAACAGTTCTTCTAAATCTGTTAAAAACACTTCCAATATAATCATATTATCAATCTCAGTCAATCGCCAACATCTTTTCAACAATTTCTCAAATGACTTCAATATCTCAAATTTCAATTCATTTCATATCATACTCAAATTTATTACTGAACATGGTTCATAAATAATTACATCAAAAGCATAATTACATGAGTTTATAATATACATTACAAAAGTTTACAAAATACAAAAGACCAAAAGTAGCCTAATGTCCTACCAATGCACTGCAAATGTGAGGTGACTCTGGGCTCTGTGTGCAAATCTGAAAGTTCACCCGGTATGAGGTCTGCTGGACTCCCCAGCTATGTCTCCAATACCTGCACGTAGCAAAAGCAACGCGCTAAGCAATTCTGCTTAGCGGTGACAATATAAAATAAAATAACTAAAGTAAAGTGAATATGCAGAATGTATGTTTACATCTTTGGTAGACTTAATATCTGGCATTTACTATAGTATTATTCGATTAAAATTTGATAAGATTCATTATCATTACCCGAGTAACCCATACTAATCGACTAGACTGGATAAACGTGTAAACTGGCACTGGGTACTAAGTACCTCGGACCATCACACCATCAGTCACATTGTGTCTCCCGGTGTGCAACAAAACAGTTAATAAGCTGTAATAATTATCAGGGATAAAACCCAAGTATAATAACTCAATCAACATAGCCAAAGGCTATTTTATCACATAATGACGCGTGAGGCCATAAAACATAGAATGGCATGAAGCCATATGCAATACTGTTAACAGAACCCTATTGGCATGCCAACCTATCCAAACCAATCTTGTTAGGTGTACTAGGGCATGTTACACTCATAATTTATACAATTCTTGAAATTTAAGTTTAGGTGTTACTATTCATTTCATTAGTCAACAAAAATGTTGACTTTTGCATAGACAATAGGTACATTGGTTTTAATATTCTCAACATACCACATTTTGCATTCTAAAATTGTTGGTATTGGTTGCCAATACCAATTCGAAGCTTAATGTTGGTTGTTCAAAATTTTCAGATTTCGAGCCTTGCATTTACTATTCCATTAGTCATTTTTGCAGTGGGAACTTGGAAAAGTTGTCAACATGAAAGTTGTTCCTTATTGTGTCTAGTTACATTTCTTTTTTTGAATCACTCTATTTGGAGTTTTGTAACTCAAGTTATGGTCTAAATACCATGGCTGGCCAGATTGCCAACTTCCCAGATTTTACTGACCAAATCTACAGTGTTTTGTACAGTGACTGCAGGTCACCTTTTGAACATGTTATAGTCAAAATTTGGGTTAGGTTTCTTCATGAAAGTTATAGGTCTATGTTAGGTTTCTTCATGAAAGTTGTAGGTCTATGTCTCAGCTATTTGCTGGTAAAATTTTAGGTCAATTGGACCTTTCTACACTGAGTTATGACCAAATGAATAAACACTATTCATTTGGTCATTTTGCCCAGGCAGAATGCAGGTCACCCGGATTAGGGCAATCTTTAGGTCAACTTGGTTTGATTTTCTGGGCATAGTTGTTACACTCATTTCATATAGGCATTTTAGGGTAGTTTTGCATCCATTTTGCCCTTATATTTTAGTATATTTTATGTTTTTAGCTTTATTTTAGCTTATTTGTTAAATTTAAATACTTTATATGTGATTTTTGTAATTTTGTTGTTTTTGATAGGATTTTGTGGCAAATCGAAGATCAATGAGTGCAATAGGAAGTGATTTGAAGAAATTTGGAGTTCTTTAAGCATGGAGGAAAGTTAAAGAAATCAAACCTTGAAAAAGCAAACCAGCTGAAATTTGCTTGAGGCTTTGCTTAAGATCATGCTTAGGGTAAAGCGGCAGTGCTTAAGGTGCAAACAAGTCAAGCATGAGCAGTAAAAGTCTATTTTAATCTAAGTCTGCCGAGATTTGCTGAAGGTCCGCTTAACCTTAGCTGCATAAAGGCACTGAAATTTGCTAAGAAGTCGCTAGGTTAAGCCAACCCTAAGCGTAATGCCCTAACGTGAATAGTGTCAGCGACTTGTATAATTTTACACCTCATTTCCTATCCACTCCTTGTCTTTTATTTACTTTTAGGGTAACTTTTAGGGACCATATAAATTCATCATTTCCTTATTTTCTCTAAGAGGAGGATAGAGGAGGAAGGAGGAAAACAAAAAGGAAAGAAAATTATATAGAAAGAGGGAGAGAAGACGCCATTCTCTAGGAAGAAGGAGCTGCTGCACGAGTTTGGAGCTCCAGAAACCAGAGACCTTGGTTCTTCCACCTGGGTTTTCCTATTTCAGTCCTTTTATCATGTTTTTCTTTATTCTTCCATCTATATTTCTTGTAAATACCATAATGAGTGAGTAATCTCTTTAGATTTCAGAGTTGGGAAATATGTTTTAGATTAATTTGTGGATTTGGACTGGGTATTTCCTTATTTTATATGAATATGAGTTTTGATTCCTTCCTTGTGTGCTTGATTTACTTGCCTAATGTTGGTACCCATTGGGTATTGTGTTAATCTTTGATTGAAGGACCGAAAGGTGAAAGTCATTGATAGTTAATCAAGGATTGGAACTTAAAATCACCTAGATTTAGAAATAAACTAGGACTTTAAGAGGAATTAATTATTGGTTATAAAACTTAATGGGTTTTAAAATAATCAAATACATACGAAAGTAGGTTTGGTTATTTTAGAATACGCTTTGATTTGCTTGAAAAAGATATCAAAGGGATTTAGAATCAATTTCCTTCAAACTCTATTTTTCCCTAAAAATTGGAACGCCCAAGACAAATCCCAATTAATTTATGCATAAACCCCCAACTCTGGAATCACTTTTACCATAATTAGACTTTCGTTTAAATTACCCATTGTTAATTTTAGTTTAATTGCGAGCTAGAATTAGAATTTATTTGTTTGCTCTTTACCCATTTCAATTAGATTAATCAATTTACCTTGCTCATTTACTTTGCTCATTTACATTTACCTTTTATTCATTAATCATTAGCCCAAATAATCGCTTCATTCATAGTTTAGTAATCAAACAGCAAATCCTCGTGGGAACGATAATTGATTCATCACTTTATTACTTGAGACGACCTGTATACTTGCGGATCAGTCACAACAAGTTTTTGGCGCCGTTGCCGGGGATTTGATTTTTGTTTGATATTGAACAATTGTTTGTTTGGTTAATTTGGGCATTTTATTTTATTTTCTTTTTACCATTTTACTTTGAGAATTTGTTTATTTTGTTTTTCAGGTGCTTTATTTTATGAGAAGGACAAAAAGTGAAGAAATCAATTTATTCTTTGACCCAGAAATAGAGAAGACAGCAAAGGCTTTAAGAGCAGAATCTAAAAGGAGAAAAGCTGAAATTAAAGCTCAACAACAACAAGAAAGAGCACAAGAGCAAGAGCAAGTACAAGAAGAAATGGCTGACAACAACAACAACAATAATAACAACCGCTCTGTGAAGGATCATGCCTATCCTAACATTGGAGATTTCATGCCAAGTATCACACTACAAAGGGTAGAATCTAATAATTTTGAATTGAAGCCTGAACATTGTCAAATTGTACAACAAGCACAATTTGGAGGAAATCCAAGTGAAAGTCCACATGTGCATCTGGCACACTTTCTTGAGATCAGTGATATGTTGAAGATAAATGGAGTTTCTGATGATGCAATTCGACTCAGATTATTTCCTTTTTCTCTGAAGGACCGAGCTAGAGAGTGGTTACATTCTTTGCCACCGGGTTCTATCACAACATGGGATGAACTTTCTCAAGCATTTTTAGCTCAATATTTTCCACCAAGCAAGACCTAAGTCGAGAAATGAGTGACTTCTTTTAAACCTTGTGATGATGAGATCTTATATGAAGCATGGGAGAGGTACAAGGATTTGCAAAGGAGATGTCCACATCATGGGATTCCTAAGTGGATGCTTGTTCAACACTTTTATAATGGAGTTTCACCACTATTAGGAGTACAATTGATGCATCTTCCGGAGGTGACCTTATGGAGAAATCAAGATGAAGCTTTTCTGCTCTTGATAAAATTGCTTATAACAACTACCAATGGAGTTGTGAGAGGAATGAGATCAAGAAACCAGCTGGTATGTTTGAGCTTGACGCCATGAATATGATTAATGCTAAGTTTGATGCTTTGACAAAGAAGATGGACAAGTTAAGTATGAAAGTAGATTCTTCAAAGGAGGTTCCGTAATACACTAGAAATTGAGTCGCAAATGTCAATTGTGCAAAGAGATTTTTCTGCACTTAATCAAGATTTTTCAAGTGAGCAAGTGGATTATGGGGAACTACAATCAAAGACTGTGTGGTAACCCATTTTCTCGCAACTTATGATCCAAAGATGGAGAAACCACCCAAATTTCTCTTGGGGAGGTAGACAAGGGCAAAATCAGAATTTTCAGCAACCTTCTGGATATCAACAAAATCAGAATTTTCAGCAGAATAGAGGTCCTCCTCCTGGAATTTCTAAACCTCAAAATGTACCTGCTCCACCTCTACCACAACAAGCACAACTAGACAAGACAGCTAGATTGGAATCTATGATTGAAACTCTACTTGTGAGCCATCAAAGTCAACAAGAAATGATTTCTCAATTAGCATCTAAAGTAGATCAAATGGCAACACACAACAAGATGTTAGAGAATCAAATAGCTCAACAGGCTAGCTCTTCAAATAGCAAAGCTTTTGGGAAGCTTCCTAGCCAACCTGAGAATCCAAGGGAGCAGTGCAATGCTATTACTTTAAGAAGTGGAAAGGTAATGGGGGAAGAACACGAAATTGAAGTAAAGTTGAAAGAAAAGAAAGATGAGTGTGAGAGTGAATCCACTTCAACTAAAGCTAAAGCTAGTAAGGAAGCAAATGAAGAGAAAGAGGATAAAAAGAAAATAGAAGAGAAATATGTGCCTTCTGCACCGTACAAGCCACCATTGCCCTTTCCTCAGAGGTTTCATAAAGCACAATTAGATAAGCAGTTTGGGAAATTCCTTGAAGTTTTGAAGAAGTTGTATATCAACATTCCATTCACCGATGTCATTTCTCAAATGCCTTCTTATGCTAAGTTTTTGAGGGAGATTTTATCAAATAAAAGAAGGTTGGAAGATTATGAAACTGTTGCACTTACTGAGAAGTGCAGTGCTTTATTGCAGAACAAGCTCCCACCTAAGCTGAAAGATCCTGGAAGTTTTTCCATACCATGTCACATTGGAGAAACAAGTATTGAGAGAGCATTATGTGACTTGGGGCTAGTGTCAGCTTGGTGCCACTTTCCATATGTGAGAAGTTGAAGGTTGGAGATCTAAAGCCCACAACTATTTCTTTGCAGTTGCAGATCTATAAAGTATCCATTGGGGTTTTAGAGAATGTACCATTAAAAGTTGGGAAGTTTTTCATTCCAAAGGATTTTATTGTACTAGAGATGGAGGAGGATGTAAGAACGCCCATCATACTTGGAAGGCCATTTTTAGCCATCAGAGCTAATATAGATGTAAAGAATGGGAAATTGAAGTTGACAAAGGGGGGAGGAGGAAATAGAGTTTAATTTATTCCAACATTCCAAGGAACCAGTGTGATGAATTCTTGTTATAGGGTAGATGTTATAGAGCATGATGTCAAACCGGTTACTAAACTAGAGGAAAATCAAGCTATTCCAATGCAATGCAATCAGCATAAAGTGCGAAAGAAAAAGTCAGCTTCACCATCTCATTTGGTTAACAATAAAGCTTCAAAAGTTAAGCTCAAGCCTCCATCAAAATCACTCAAAAGAGGAGATTCATCTAAAGTTTGTAAGAATATTCTTCAAGACATAGTTGGGATTCTGAACAAAGCAACAGGTATTTTCACATATAATGGGAAAAAGTTGAAGTATAAATTCATTTCAGCACCTATTGTGAAGGGAGGTAATATTTTCCAATTCCAACCACCATGAGCTTTGAAAGGAAGGTCAAGCTTAAGACCTTAAACAAGCGCTTCTTGGGAGGCAACCCAAGCGTATCCTTTTATAGTTCATTAATTTTCCATTTCATTTCACTTTCAGTTTTCACCCTCATTAATCTCAAAAGTGACATTTGTTTATCTTTTGTAGGCCATTCATGAAGATTGGGCAAGTTTACACTTGTTGCAAAAACAAAGAATTAAAGGGAAGCAAGTATAAGCAACATTCTGCACTTTATGCAGTGCCTGTGAACAGTAACACCTTTAAACTTGTGCTAAATTGCTCAAATTGCAGTCTACTTGATAGCACATGTTTGATTTTGTGTTTTGTGTAAATTATGTGAAATGCAACTTGAATGAGGATCAATTTTGATATTTAGGACTGATGAGAGCTTATTTGAAGTGCAAAAATAATGTTTGTTAAGTTTCACCTTTTAGTGTATATACAATTTTGTAGTCTGATAGGAATTTGCATGCTTTTGTTGGAATTGCCGCTAATTTCTGCAATCTGCAGATTTTTGCTACTGTTCATGCTACTGTTCATGCTGCTAAAAAGGTCAATTTCTACATTTTTTCTGAAATTCTTGGTTGATTGGAACTTGTCTGAAATGCTGCTGAAAATATGCTTTTGGTGTAAGTTTAGAAAGGAGACCATTTCATTGAATGTGCAAAAAGGATAGTCACAATTGGTGCCTAAAATGAGCAACGATTGCAAAAGCTAAATGAACATGTGCTATGCTTAGTAAGTTTATGAGAAAGATGAACTTAAATCCCTCAATTTTATGGTGTTTGTGTGTATTTGGTAATTGCTGAAGGTTGCAATAGCATTCCATAGCTTTTGGACTGATTTTGGTAAGCAAAACCACAATTTTGCCCAAAACCTGCCGAAACTTGCTGATGACATTGCTTGTCAAGCAAAGTCTTAAGCAAATTTTGCTGAACCTTATGCCTAACCCTAAGCATGGCCCAAAATACCACATGTCTACCCCACATTTTAAAAGGCCCAGCACTTCCGCCAATTTTCCAAAAACCTCGCCAACACTCCCGATAAACCTCGTCGACTTCCTTCCTCACGCCATTTTTTCTGGTAATTTTTACAGGGAGCCGAAAGGTTTCCTCCTTTTCATTAAAATGGTAAGAACCAAAATGTGGTCCTCTCACAAACCCAAACTCAGTGGACTTCGACATTCTGTCAAATCTAAAATGGGTATTCCATCCTCATTACCCACAAACCCTAACCCCAGCCCCAGTCCGCCATTACCTCAGTCCCCACCACCACAAACGCCACCACTACCACAATCGCCACCACCTCAGTCACCGCCACCACCCCCAAGCCAAATACCGCCTCTCATTCCGCCTACTCCCCTCTCGCCGCAATCCGAGCCACAAAATGAAACACCACCCGACACCCATTCCCGTAACCAGCGCTGAACTCGTGTCTACTCAAACAAAAACAAAAGGCAAAACAAAAGGGCTGCAAGTAAACCTAAGAAAACCCTCTCTAAAACGGAAACGAGTACCTTCTGCTCCTTCGACATGAACTCCACCTCACCGCCCTCTCAACCAGCTTAGCAAACGGACTAGGTCTTCCTCGCAAACCCCAACACCTGGTCCAAACACCGCACCTCGCCTCCCTTACACTCTCCAGCACCTGCATCATCTGCAGATAATATCGAGGAGGTAATTTCTCCATTACCTTGGGCTTTTAGGGATATGGGTATGAAAAAGGCTTATGAGAAATTAGTTTCTAAAACAATTTTGGCAAACAAGTATATGGATGAGCAGATTTTGAAAGAATTAGGCATTTATGATTCTGTATTTGCCTATTTGAATGCTGTTAGCTAGACTGACTTTGCTAAAATTAGGGAACCAGTGTACAAAGATCTAACCCTGGAATTTTTGAGTTCCCTAAGGCTGAGTTTCAAACCAGCAGTGCCTGAACATAGAGATATGATATATTTTCGATGTGCTGGAACTGATAGGGAGTTAGACATGGGTGCTTTGAATGCCATTTTTTGGTTTTCAGGATTCGGGGTATAAAAACATTGAGTGGCAGCAAACTGTTTATGACCCTGTTCAATTCTGGAAAGATATTGCACCATTTGGAGGTTATTATAGACAGAGGACTGCAAAAGCCTCTAGGATAGTTGACCATGTATTAAAATACCTCCATAGGTTCATTACTTACACTGTTTTAGGAAGGGGACACAGAATGATATGGTGCCTTGGGATTTGTTTCTCTTGTGGTGCATGAAGGAGAGAAAACCAGTAAGCACAGCCCATTTCATAGCTACCCATTGGCACCAAACTGTCACAAAGCATACTAAAGGTAGTATTGTTTTTGGGGGGTATATCACTGCTATAGCAAACTCATTTAGCTTTGATGCTAGTCTATATAAATTGCTGCCAGTTTCTGGGGAATCATATATAGACAGCACAATGTTGCTGCATATGGATGTTTGTGAGAAAATGGGCCACACCTATACCCTGTTACAGCAACATCCTGATACCACTGGTACTGTAAACCCCACCACCTTTGCACCAGCAGAACCACAACCAACCTCTACCCCACAGTTTTCAGCAGACATTTTATCCCTCTTAAAATCCTTGGAATCCAGAATAACAAGCTTCACTGTCCAACCATCTGTTCCCTCACCTGACACCATAGAAATTCTTGCTACCTTGAAGAGCTTAGAAATCAAAATTGAAACCATGGGTCAGGAGCAGGTTAACCAAAAGAAGAAGCTAGAAAAGAAACTTAAAAAGAGACTTTTATCTCTTAAAAAGAAACAGAAGCAACATCAACTTCAAATGTCGGAGCTTTACAACAAACCGCCCAATCCTACAATAATTTATATCATTGGGGCCAAGCCATGTTTCAAGAAATGAAAGACTTAACGTAAAAACTTGAAACTGCTCAAGCTTGGATCACAATGAACTCCGCTGCAGAACATGAAGCACACCTGTTCAAAGAAGAAATCCTTGACAAAGAAAGCTTGATCAAGAGTAATAGTTCTAATTTCTGTTTTAGGTTTATTTTGTAATCTGTTTATTTTAATTTCCAAACTTTGGTCATGGTTGTAATACTTTGGTAATTAGTTTTTATGATTATACCTGCACTTCCTTCTTTTAGTTTACTCTATTTTATTTTCTGCTATGAACATAGTTACTCTGTGAATGCTTTTTTGTTTAATTTTTGATTTAACTGTTACATTTTATTTCTTTACACTTTTTCATATTCTTGCACATTATTTTTGCACTTTATCTTTTCTTCAATCCTAATTTTGTTGACATTGATGAGTTGCACAAATTTTCTTTGAGCTGCAACTGTTCCACATCAGTTGAAGGTAACAGTTTCCCTTACACCAGTTATGCCTATGGTATGTTGCCAATGATTATGCTTTCGCTTTACCCTACGCAACAGGTTAAGCAACATCTTAAGCAGTGTAAATTCATACATTTGGGATACCTTTTCACATTTTTCTCTCTAAAGCTTCATTGTTAATATCATTTTGAGCTAATTTTGAAATACTTGAGCTTATATTGATTTAATCCCCAATTGTATATACTTCATTAATTGATTAGTTCACACAATTTTGCCCATCTTTGCATTCATTTTAAACATTGAGGACAATGTTTCATTTGAGTTTGGGGGTGAGGGCAATATTTTTGCAAATTTTTTTTTTTTTTAAATTTTCATTCATTCATTTATTGCATTTCATTCATTCATATATAGATAATCCATACACTTATACATATACCACACACATGTCTATACCCACATACATACATTTGCATATAGTTTTCATATAGATTACACTTAGTTTTAATTTGATTTATGCATTCATTTTAGGATCATGCATATCATAAAAAAATAATTTTTTTTACCTTGTCCTTAGAGGATTGAGAATTGCTTTGAAGAGCAATTGAGCTTACTTTTAGAAGGGTTTGATGGATTGAAAGTCCTAGATAGGTGCAAAGTTATTAGATACTTGCCTTAGTTTATATCTTCTTAGCCAAGGGGCACCCAATCAATTATGTTGACTTTGAGTGCCTAGAGAAAACTCTAGGGTGAGAAGTAGCTAATTGATGTCTCACCAATCCTAGAACAATCTTCCTAAACCTTTCAAGGCGAAATCATAGCATGCACTTGAAAAAGAAATGATCTAGGCATTCTTTGAATTTTAAACCCATATTTTAGCCTTAGCCAACCTCACTTCAAAATTTCCTTTGAAACCAATTTGAGCCTACATTTATCCCTCTTATTTCTTTGGAACCCACATTAATGCCTAGCCATAAACCCAAACACTTACCTACCCTCCATGAGAATAATTCTTTGAGTGATAGATACACTTAAAAAAAAAAATTTAATAATAATAATAATTAGTTGGGAGAAGTGGCTAAAGTAAAAAGGCTAGCAAATTCAATTATGGTATGTAAAGTAATTCACCACTCAAGTATACAAAGAAATGAGTTTGGGGGTGAATTGAAAGGGACAATTGTAATTCAAAGTCAATGTTATTTATGTAGTCCCTCTAAAAGCTTCAAAATTATATGCTAGCATTGGTGAATAGTTGTAAAATTCCTTCTCCCAATTGATTCATAAATAAAAAATAATAAAATAAAATAAAAATAAAAAAATATATATATATATTAAAAAAAAAAAAAAGGAATTTGTGTTTCTTGATCTCTTAATAATTTGACTATTCTCATATTTTGTTACCCTTATCCCTTTCTTGTTAGCCACATTATCACCCCCTTAGCCCCTACAACCCTTGAAAGTCCTTTTGATCTTTTGATGGTGATTTGCTACATTAGTGGAGATTGGAATAGGAGAATTGCCTATGGGATTGTGATATCATTAATCCATTCATTTACTTCCATCATTATTTGAGACACTTTAGTTTGTGGATTACCCTATAGTCTATTTAGGCATGATTATTCTTTGTGATTGATTGGTTTGGGCTTGATGATATGGATAATTGACCCAAGGCTAAGCGGTGATAACTTTGGGAAGAATTGAATTCTTTGCATCTTCAAAGTGGGTATATGGTTTGTTGGTGGCTAAAGGTAAGCTTGAAAGTTTGGATAAGTAATTTTCATAAATTTAAGGTAAGGTACCCCAAATTGCATTAATTGTTTTAATTTGCTTGAGGACAAGCAAAGGTTTGAGTTTGGGGGAATTTGTTACACTCATTTCATATAGGCATTTTAGGGTAGTTTTGCATCCATTTTGCCCTTATATTTTAGTATATTTTATGTTTTTAGCTTTATTTTAGCTTATTTGTTAAATTTAAATACTTTATATGTGATTTTTGTAATTTTGTTGTTTTTGATAGGATTTTGTGGCAAATCGAAGATCAATGAGTGCAATAGGAAGTGATTTGAAGAAATTTGGAGTTCTTTAAGCATGGAGGAAAGTTAAAGAAATCAAACCTTGAAAAAGCAAACCAGCTGAAATTTGCTTGAGGCTTTGCTTAAGATCATGCTTAGGGTAAAGCGGCAGTGCTTAAGGTGCAGCACAAGTCAAGCATGAGCAGAAAAGTCTATTTTACTCTAAGTCTGTCGAGATTTGCTGAAGGTCTGCTTAACCTTAAGCAGACAGTGCGACCAGAAGCTGAAATTTGCTAAGAAGCTGCTTAGGGTTAAGCCGAACCCTAAGCAGAATGCCCAGAACGTGAATAGTGCTGCTGACTTGTATAATTTTACACCTCATTTCCTATCCACTCCTTGTCTTTTATTTACTTTTAGGGTAACTTTTAGGGACCATATCAATTCATCATTTCCTTATTTTCTCTAAGAGGAGGATAGAGGAGGAAGGGAGGAAAAACAAAAAAGGAAAGAAAATTATATAGAAAGAGGGAGAGAAGACGCCATTCTCTAGGAAGAAGGAGCTGTTGCACGAGTTTGGAGCTCCAGAAACCAGAGACCTTGGTTCTTCCACCTGGGTTTTCCTATTTCAGTCCTTTTATCATGTTTTTCTTTATTCTTCCATCTATATTTCTTGTAAATACCATAATGAGTGAGTAATCTCTTTAGATTTCAGAGTTGGGAAATATGTTTTAGATTAATTTGTGGATTTGGACTGGGTATTTCCTTATTTTATATGAATATGAGTTTTGATTCCTTCCTTGTGTGCTTGATTTACTTGCCTAATGTTGGTACCCATTGGGTATTGTGTTAATCTTTGATTGAAGGACCGAAAGGTGAAAGTCATTGATAGTTAATCAAGGATTGGAACTTAAAATCACCTAGATTTAGAAATAAACTAGGACTTTAAGAGGAATTAATTATTGGTTATAAAACTTAATGGGTTTTAAAATAATCAAATACATACGAAAGTAGGTTTGGTTATTTTAGAATACGCTTTGATTTGCTTGAAAAAGATATCAAAGGGATTTAGAATCAATTTCCTTCAAACTCTATTTTTCCCTAAAAATTGGAACGCCCAAGACAAATCCCAATTAATTTATGCATAAACCCCAACTCGAATCACTTTTACCATAATTAGACTTTCGTTTAAATTACCCATTGTTAATTTTAGTTTAATTGCGAGCTAGAATTAGAATTTATTTGTTTGCTCTTTACCCATTTCAATTAGATTAATCAATTTACCTTGCTCATTTACTTTGCTCATTTACATTTACCTTTTATTCATTAATCATTAGCCCAAATAATCGCTTCATTCATAGTTTAGTAATCAAACAGCAAATCCTCGTGGGAACGATACTTGATTCATCACTTTATTACTTGAGACGACCCGTATACTTGCGGATCAGTCACAACAATAGTTTCTTCACCAAAGTTGTGCCATTATGTGTCTAATTTCATGTCCAATTGGCCTTGCACAAATTGAACCTCTACAACTCCAGTTATTGCTACCCAAACCTGCAGGACTCATGGTCAGTCCTGCAGGTCAGCCAAGGCAGCAACACTAACTTTAATTCCCACTACACAAACCACTTCATTTCTCATTCACACATAACCAAATGGTCTCTAATTGACCATTAAAACTTACTTTCACCATTGCATGATCAAAGTCTCAATTTCATGCTCAAACCCTAACCCTACTATCTCCAATCATACATTTACTTTCCTTTCATTATCCTAAACAATTTATTAGTGTTAAAGGTAGCCACAATATCATTTTAATTCTAAGAAATCTTCAAAACTCAACCAAGTTTAAGGCTACCAAAAATTTAGGATGGGCATACACATGATGTTTATTAAGTTTCTTTATAAATTTACACTCATTTTCACTTCTCCAATATGAATGGAAAGAGAAAGATCAAATTTAGTCACTAACCTCTAATGGAGCTAATCCCAAGCTTGTAAAAGTTCCTCCTTTCTACTTTTTTTTGTTATCTTTAGCTTGCCCAAGGTGTAGTGAATTTTTTTTGTGAAGACAAGTATAGCTTTTATGGTGAAAAGCTTGAAATACTCAAGTTTGAAAGAAAAAAAATGGTGGAGTGCTTAGGAAGAGTTTTCGGCTGCCATGAAAGGAAGAGGAAGATCAAGCGATTTTTTTGTCTTCCTTATCCCTTATAAAATGTTTACTCAAATTTGATTGGTGGAAGAATTATAATGACATCATAATGATGTCATAAGTCTAATTTCTCTCATTTTCCATCATTTTCTTGTCTATTTAATTTCAATTCAATTTTTAGCAATATTTATTCACATTTTGTATCATAATAATTATTTACTTAACTAGACAAGTCGGCCAAAAATTACCTCTGAAGGCAAAATAACCAAAATACCCTCCGTTTGGTTTAACAGACTAAAATTATCTGTACCGATTGAAAAATTTTTCTAAGCATTTTCTTGGCATTCTAATGCCATAGGAACCTCAATGACCCTTCTCTGGAGTCCCAAAAATTATTTTATGAATTTTCCCTCAGGTCTAGGGCTCCTAGTTGCGAGAACCGCAACTTCCCACTAGGTTACCTATCGCTAGGGCACTGGCTCATTTAACTTGGTTGTATTTTATTTCTAAAATTTTTCCTAGATTTTTCTTATTAATATTTGAGTTAATTATGGTTCCTCACTTTAGTTTAAATATTTTTCCAGACGTTCTAGCTGTCCAGACCAACACTGGTCACCGGAATAGTAGAATGTACAGAGTTGCTACAGGGAGGGTGTTACATACAATTCGATAACTAATGAAGATATCTTTCACCCACTAATCCTTTTTTCTTCAAAGTTCTTTGTTCCATGGGTCCTTTCTTGGGATTATGGATACAAAACTGACCCTTTCCTACAAGGCTCCATTTTGACTAGAAAATTTAAAGTAAAATGGGGGTCTAAATTCTAAAAGTCTCAGAAAGCTTCCAAAGCAACTGTGGATGAATGGTTTCTAGAGCAATCTAAAGATCAACAGAGGCAAATCACTTTTTGTTCTACTTTTCTTACCCAAAAGTCCCAGATAAGCTCTCTTTTTACTTAAGCTAAAACTGAAGATGAATATCTTACAATAATGAAGCAACTCTTATTAAGTTGATTTGAAGCCTCCACCTCTAGCAAAGCTAGCTCTTTTTATGAAATAATTAATCTTGGACATGATAATGAAGAGGACTATTTTGGAATTTTTCCCTCTTTAAAGCACCAGTAGAAGGCCACAAAATCTGGAAGAAAGCAATTCTCAACTATTTCACTTTGAAAGTATACTCTAAATCTATAGTATAAAGTACCTACAAATATTAGTAGTTCACAAAACTATAGTACCTGCAGACTTCAGTAGTTCACATGGCTATAGTACTAAGCAATAAAGCACTAAAAAATAATGAAAAAGCAAACAGACAAAAGCTTAATCATCCTCTTAACTGATGACACTTGCTTCCTTCACATGCCCACAGTAAAGCTCAATCATGTTGAAGATTCTCAGCTCATTTATTTAAAGAGACCTTAGCCCTAAAATGGATTATCACTTATTTTTAAAAGAAAATTTTCCTTTTTTTTTAATTTCCTTCCCAAAGCCTACACTTTGTATTAATTTCCATACAAGTCCTTTCAGGCCTTTTAAGCCCTTATAATTCTATCCCTTTTATGTAAGTATCTATTTTGAAGCATTAATCAAAGTATATTTTTCCTATATCTATATCTGCGGCTGGTTTTACAGCTCATCTTTAATTTTTAAAAGTTTTGTTTATCTTGTTTATATTTTATCTGTGGCTGGTTCTACCACCCATCTTTAATCTTTCCTTTCAATTATCAATGTCATTTTATATGTTCATATAGATTGTTCATAATCTTTAACAGTTAATCTTCTCTATTGCTTACCCAACAGTTAAAGATTATGAATAATATAAAATAACATTGATAATTAAAAGGAAAGATTAAAGATGGGCGGCATAAGTAGCCACAGATAAAACATAAACAAGATAAACAAAACTTTTAAATATTAAAGATTAGCGGTAGAACTAGCCATAGATATAGATATAAGTAAAATATACTTGCTCGGGATCAAAGGGTAGGCAATAGAGAAGGTTAATAGTTAAAGATTATAAATAATCTATATAAAACGCATAAAATAAAATCAATAGTTAAAAGCAAAACTAAAGATTGGCAGTAGAACCAGCCACAGATCAAGCATAAACAAGAAAAACAAAATATGCTTTGAACTTTTACTTCTACTTTAAAACTTTGATACTTACATATAAGAGACAGAATATAAGGACTTTTAAGAAGTATTACAAAGGCTTGGTAGGGAGTTCCAAAGAGGAAGGTGAGAGAGGGTTTCCTAAAACTAAAGGAAGTCTTGGAGAGATGATCCTTTTCTTCTGGCCTCTTTTGCTTTATAGATAGAGTAAAAGCCTTGAAGTCTTCAATTAAATGATTGATCTTTATTGTGGGCATGTGAAGAATTGGTGGAGAGCAGCTGGAAAAAGTTGAGAGAATAATTTAGCTTTTACTGTGACAAAATTATTTGTATCTATCATACTTTATAAGGGCTTTAAACTATAGCCATGAGAACTACTGATGTCTATAGGTGCTTTATACTATAGCTATGTGAACTACATATGTCTGTCAGTGCTTTACACTTTGCAAGAGCTTTAAATTGTAGCCATGTGAACTACTAATGTCTGAGGGAAGTGAAAATTCCAAAATAGTCACCTTCATTGTCATTGCCAAGGTTGACTACTTCTAAAGAAGAAATGGCTTTGCTAGAAGTTGCTGAGGTAGAGGCCTCTGTTCTACTTGACAAAAGTTATTTCATGACTGCAAAATGCTCTCCTTCGATTTTGGCACAGAATTTGCATGGGACTTTTGTGCAAGGAAGCTAGAACTAGAGGCAATTTATTTTTATTAGGTCATAGTTTACTGGAGAAACCGTTCTTCCACAACTGCCAAGGAAGCTTTCTGAGACTTTTGAAACATTGACCACTATTTTACTTTGAATTTTTTAATTAAAATGGGGCCTTGCAAAAGAGGATCTATTTTAAAACTATTATCCTAAGATAGAACCCATGGGACAAAGAATTTAAAGCAAAAAGAATTAATAAGTGAAAGATATCTTCATTAATTGTGGGAGAATAATTAGGTTTAAAAGTAGTGCATCCCTGGTAGACTTCAGGAGGTAGGATTTTAGGGTGGCTCCTACCCAATTCCACCATTAAGCAAACCACTTAGGGAAATAAAACTTGGAAATCGTGTTGAAGAAGAAGAGTCATGTGTGTGTTTTGTTAGGATTCTGGATGAAAGGCATTAATCTAGGCTAGTGGTAACCCTAATAAGTGAAAGTTTGGTTAGAAGGTAGGCTTTTCCCAAATTTGGCTTGGAATTTCCTAAAAAGTAAAGGTCTTGCCCCCAATCCATAGGGTGAATGACTTTTTAGATTGTGCAAGCTAGGTAATTTGGGATAGAGGCATTTTCAGGGAAGTGTTTGATTTTTGAATTAGTTTCAATCAAATGCTTTGATAGTAAAATGGGTCTTTGAGCGGTCCCATGGTTTATGATTCTAAGAATCGAAGAGCTTTACTACACATAAACTTGGGTTAGCATCATAAAAATCATCTTTAATAGTTAAAATGCTTTGATAAGATTCTCTTAAAAAATATTATGAAGGAGGGCCAATATTTTGAGGAAAATTTTGTGAAATAATTGGCTCTTTCAATTTTGAAGTTAAATTAGCTGAGAAAATAACTTTTGGTTGAGAAAAAGTTTTTAGCTTATGAACAAAAATCTCTTTCTCAACATTTTTTAAACAAATATCAATAATAGCTTTTTTATGGAGACCCTAGAAGAGTGAATCCCTAAGAGTTTGGCAAAGTTCAGGAGAGTTAATAATGTTGGCTAACCACTTTTGCAACTAGCTTTCTGAAGGCTTTGTATTCTGTGAAGTGGATGGGCTTTGGCTTTCAATTTGGAGCTGATCAATTTCTTTTTAGAGTAAGGTATTCTAGGAAATAATTGGACTTTCAAAGATTGGCTTTGATTGGCTTAGAAGAAGACATTGAGACTAGCTTTGAGATTTTTGCTTGGATGTTTTAGAGGAAGAAGGCTTTGACTTAGATTCCTTAGATAGATCTCCTAGAGGTTTTCTAAGAATCATGATGAGGAGTCTATAGAAATTCACAAGTTAAAAATTCAGGAACCAAATTCATGTCTCCTTTAATATATTCGATATCAAAATAAAAAAAAATACTCAAAATAGTTTGTCATCTAGCGAAAATATGTTTACAAGCAATGTTTTGAACATATTTTCTCAAAACTTCTTTTGCAGATTCATAATCTATTATCAGAAGAAACTTTTGATTTAACAAACTACTATAAAACTTTTGAATACATATAACAATAGATAAAATCTCTTTTTTATTGGTAGAGTAGTTTTTTTACTACAATTCCAATGTTCAGAAACATACTGAGCTATATATTCTTTGTTATTTTTCTTTTACTTTACTATTCCTCCATGTCATAGTTCAGAGGCATCGATTTCAATAATTTTAAATGCACTAGGATTAATTAAGTGCAGGCATGGAGGTTCTTTAATTTGGGCTTTGATTTTCTGAACAACAATAGTATATTCTTACATCTAAGGCTTTGGGTTTTTTCTCAGTCTTTCATGGAGAGGTTAGAGAAGTCTATTAAGGTTTGGATAAAAGTCTAAAGCATAGTTCAGGCAACCTAAAAGTCTTTGTAGCTATGTTTTTTCTATAATTTTATCAAGAAATTTATCAATAAAAGTAAGAGATCTCTTTATGGGTAAAATTGTGCCATTAGAAATGTAGTGTCCTAAAGATCTAATCTTACTCTAAAAAAGACTCATCTTAGACTTAGAGATAACTAGACCATTTTCTTGGCGACAAACAAAAAGTCTTCAAATGTTTGTTCAATAGAAGTTGAAAAAATTAAAACATCATCAATATAAATAATGTAAAATGCAAAATATGGATTAAAAATGTCATTCGTGATTCTTTGAAACTCAGAAAGTGCATTTTTTAATCCAAATGACATTACATTCCTTTCAAATTGGCCAAAAGGGACAGTAAAAGCAATTTTATAATGGTCTTTACAAGCTATATGGATCTGCCACAATTTGGATTTCATATCAAACTTTAAAAAAATATTGATGGTAAAAAGTTTTTGTAAAAGAACTTTTTTGTTTGGGATGGGGTATCTGATCCATTTTAGAGCTTGGTTAAGAGGTTTTTAATTTATAACAAGTCTTGAAACACCTCTCTCAATCTTAGAGGATTTGTTAACATAAAATGCAGCACTACTCCAGGGGGACCTAGAAGGAGAAATTAAGTCTTTGGTTTTTAAATCATCAATTTCTTTTCTATAATGAAGTTCAAGATCTTTATTCATTTAGATAGGTCTAGCTTTAGTTGGAATTTGAGACTCATGAAAATCATTTTCATAAGAAAGATCAACAACATGTTGTTTTATTTCCTAAAAAGCATTTAGAAGATCATAACAAACAGTTCTTTCTATATGGCTTTGAAAATCAGAAATTCATTGGAGTTGTTGCTCTATCCTATGAAAAGAAATATCTTTTTTTAGAACTTAGAGTTCTCTTTCTTTTGATAGAATCATGCAATTCAATTAGTTTTATAAATAGAATAGGCTTTAATAATATTTAAATTCCTAGTTTGAGGCTTTTCTATAAAAGGGAAAACAAGCTTTTTACCTTTAAGCTTTGTAAAGATATGGTCATAATTGATAGAATAAGGAGTGATGAGATTAATAAATGGAATGCCTAGAATGATAATGTGATGAATGTTATGCATAAGAAGAAATGAAGTTTTGATATGGAAATCATTATTTGAAACATATGCATTAGTCTTTAAATTGATTTTAAGATAAGAGTTATTTGCGGCTTTAAGACAGTTTTTTATGGCTTCATGGAAATTTTTTGGAATTATTCCTTTCTTGATACAATTAAAGTCAGCACCTATGTCAAAGAGAGCAACAATATCTAGTCTAAAATCATTAAAAAATTTTAAAATAATTTTGATCAAATACTTTTGAGAAGGGACTTGATTTAAAATTGAAAGAAAATTTTCTGGAGCATCTTCAAGGTTGGATATTTGAGGAGTTTCAGCTTCAATTTCAGGTTCTTCTTCTTCTTCTTCAGAGAATTTATTTACAAGAAGTTGGATGATAGCAGAATCTTTCTTCTGCTTGTCTTGGAGCTGTTTAAGGTTGGCTTTTATGGTTTTGATCTCAGTTTGAAGTTCTTGGATGGCAGAAGTAGGAGGTTTGGCTTTTGTTGTTTTGGCCTTTTGTAAGATGGTTATGAGGTCATAAGTATTGTTGGCTTTTGATAGATTAGTGGTTGATGAGGAGGCTTTAAAAATTGTTGGAGCTTTGTGAGATAGTCCTTCTAGACTTGAGGATCTTGAATATGATTGATGACTTTAAGAAGAAAATTTTGATCTTTGGTAAATATATTTAATTGCTTTTCTAATTCCATATCAAAAGAGGAATCAGAGAGAACTTCATCAAGTTGGAGGGCTTGATTATCTTGTGAAGAATTCGAGACAGTAACCTCAGAATTCGATGACTCGATCAAGAGAGCTTCAATTTTACTCAAGGTGCCTTCTTCAAGTTGGAGTTCAAGAAGTCTTCTGTTGAGCTTACAATATTTTGAAATGTGACCTTTCTTACCACATTTATAATAAATGACAGCCTTTTTAGGGGTGGATTCTTATTGTTTAGTGCAAAACTTTTGATGTTATCTAGAGTTTTCTTTTTATAGGATTTTTTTGGTTTATGGAAAGGCTTCTCTTTGGAGTAGGACATTTTGTGCTTTCGGCATTTTTTGGTTTGGCAATCTTGGCAAGGTTGGGAATCGGAAGAGAGTGGCTTTTAGTAGGTATCAAACTGTTGGCAAAAGGTTCCAAGTTCTTTTTTGGTTTTATGCATTTCCCATTTCAATTGCTTTTGAAGCTTAAGATCTTGACTGTAACACCCCTTACCCGTCTACAGTATATCCGAGTAAGATATGTCACACAGTGTACCGGAACACTCTATTTTATCTCAATCATTTTTATTCTTCCTTAATTTATTTTTTTCATAGTTTTGAATATAATTTATGAAATATAATTCATTTAAGTCATTTATTGAAATTATAATTTATTTGAGGTTCTGAAAATTTTATAGAAAATCCGGCAGAGTACCGGCTAAAAATGAAGAAAACAGCTCTTCGGAACCTGTGAAAAACACTTCCAATAATCATTTCCAATTATTCTCAAACTCCAATAATCATCAAAATCTCAATATTTTTCAACAACATTTCCATTTCTCAATCATTCATTTCTCATGGTATTCATATATAAGCAATAAATAAATACTCAATTTTCCATTCATAAACACAATTTCCACTATTTACATTAACATCAAAATACATTACATAAGTCTCAATTACACAAGAAAAAATAAAAGTTAGTTACAAAATACCAAAATGAAACCTAGTGTCCTACCAATGCACTAAAGTTGGTGAGGTGACACGGACACTATGCAGAGCTGCAGGAGGTCTCACCCAGTCTGTGGTCTACTGGGCTCTCGGTCAGTATCTCTAGAACCTACGCGTGGCAAAAGCAACGCGCTAAACAATAATGCTTAGTGGTGCCAATAATAAAATAAAAAGAAATAACAGGAAGTAAATATGCAATGCATGTTTTGATGTCTTATGCAGATAATTTTTTTTTATCATTATTGGTAATCTTATTTATTATATACTTGTTCTATTCATTATTTCATTAAATTTGTTCACTTTCATTTTTGGGTGCCTAAGTAACCTATACTGGATGACTGGACTGGATAAACGGGTAAACTGGCACTGGGTATCTAGTACCTCGGGCCGTCACACCATCGGTCACATATGCATCTCAGGTGTACAATGTAATGACTAATAAGCTGTAATAACAATAGGCACAAGGCCAAATATCAACATAATGTCAGAATGGCTAAAAGCCATGAAATCACAGAATGGCATAATGCCATGTGCAGTACTGCTAACTGAACTCTATTGGCATGCCAACCTATCCAAACCAATCACATTAGGCCTACTAGGGCATTTAACACTTTTAAGTTTCACAATTTTTGGAATTTAAGTTTTAGTGTTACTATTCCATTCATTAGTCAACAAAAATGTTGACTTTTGCATAGGCAATAGGTACATTGGTTCTAATACTCCCAACATACCACATTTTGCATTCAAAATTTATTGGTATTGGTTGCCAATACCATTTCTAAGCTTAATGTTAATTGGGCAGAATTTTCAGTTTTTATGCTTGGTCTTTACTATTCCATTGATCATTTTTGTAGTGGACATTTGGCAAAATGATCAACATAAAAGTTGTTCCTTATTTTATCTAGTTGAATTTCCTTTTTTGAATCACTCCATTTGGAGTTTTGTAGCTCAAGTTATGGCCCAAAAACCACAACTGGCCGGATTGAAACTTTTCTAGAATTTCTGGACTGATCAAATCTATAGTGTTAGGAACACTGACTGCAACTCACTTTTTGAATATGTTTTGGTCATAATTTGGGTTAGGTTTTTTCATGAAAGTTGATGGTCTATATCTCAGCTTATTGCTGGTAAAATTTCAGGTCAATTGGACCTTTCTACACTGAGTTATGGCCAAATGACCAAATACTGTTCATTTGGTCATTTTGCCCAGGCAGACTGCAGGTCACCCGGATTAGGGCAAACTTTTGGTCAACTTGGTTTGGTTTTCTGGGCATGGTTTCTTCACCAAAGTTGTGCCATTATGTGTTTAGTTTTATTTCCAATTGGCCTTGCACCAATTGATCCTCTACAATTCAAGTTATTGCTGCCCAAACCTGCTAGACTCATGCTCAGCCCTGTAGGTCACTAAGGGCAGCCACACCAACTTCATTTCCCACTACATAAACCACTTCATTTCTCATTCACACATAACCAAATGGTCACTAATTGACCATTAAAACTTACTTTCACCATTACATGATCAGCATCTCAATTTTGGGTCCAAACCCTAGCTCTACCATTTCAATTTTTCTAACACATACAATCAATGGATCAATTCAAACTCCTAATGATGCATATACAAGTTTAAAGAATTAATTGACACTAAACTTTGTTGGAGAGTTTCCCTAGCTTAGAAAACTTCTTGATTTTTCTTTCTTTTTGCTGCCCAAAGCTTTCTCAAAGTGCTAGGTTAATTTTTTATGAAGAAGGCTAGGGTTTTGGAGTGAGATTTGGTGAGGTTGGGAGCTTGGGTGAGCTTTAATGGAGTTTTCCTTTCTCTCTCTCTCTCTCTCCACGTTTTTGGCTGCCCCAAAGATTGAAGAAACAACTGGTTTTTCTTTCTTTTTTTCTGCCCATTAAGTCATTTTAAATAAGTTAATGCCATGTGTCAAAGTTTGATTGGGTGGGAGGATTTTTAATGACATCATAATGATGTCAGAATTCCAATTCTTTAATTTTCTTTCCTTTTTCTTGTCTACTAAATTTCAATTTAATTTTTATCAATATTTATTCACATTTTATGTCATAATAATTATTTACTTAACTGAACAAGTCGGCCAAAAATCATCTCTGAAGACAAAATGACCAAAATGCCCTCCGTTTGGCTTAATAGACTAAAATTGTCTGTACCGATTTAAAAATTTTTCTAAACCTTTTCTTGGCATTCTAATGCCATAAAAACCTCAATGACCCTTCTCTGGAGTCTCAAAAATTATTTTAAGAATTTTCCCCTCGGTCTAGGGATCCTAGTTGCGAGAACCGCAACTTCTTACTGGTTTACCCATCGCTAGGGCACCGGCTCATTTAACTTGGTTGTATTTTATTTCTAAAATTTTTTCTAAATTTTTCTTATTAATATTTGAGTTAATTATGGTTCCTCACTTTAGTTTAAATATTTTTCTGGACATTCTAGCTATCCGGACCAACACTGGTCACCGAAATAGTAGAATGTACGGAGTTGCTACAGGGAGGGTGTTACAACTCTTCCCCTCTAATTTAAATTTCGTCCTCGAAATTTACCTGATGCAAACAGTTGAGGGAACTATTGCCTCATCGTCTCTTTACTTTCCCAAGTTGCCTCCTCGGTGTTGTGGTGCCTCCAAAGCAGTTTCACCAGTGGAATCTGCTTATTCCTCAACTCTTTCACCTCCCGAGCCAAGATCCGTATGGGTTCTTCTTCATATGTCAAATCCAGTTGTACTTCAATTTCTTCCATGGAGATGACATGTGAAGGATCTGAGCGGTATCTTCTTAACATAGATACGTGGAACACATTGTGGATCTTGTCCAGCTCTGGTGGTAAAGCTAGCCTATAGGCCACTGGACCCACACGTTCAATGACTTCATATGGGCCAATGAACCTAGGCCTTAACTTACCTTTTCTTCCAAACCTCAGTACCTTCTTCCATGGTGACACCTTGAGGAACACTTTGTCGCCAACCGCATATTCTATTTCTTTCCTCTTTAGGTCGGCATAAGATTTTTGTCTGTCTGAGGCAACCTTCAGATTGGCTTTGATTATCTTTACCTTCTCCTCAGTCTATTTCACTAGGTCTGGCCCTACCAATTTATCTTCGCCCAATTTAGTCCAGCACACTGGAGTTCTACATTTCCTCCCATACAATGCTTCATATGGGGCCATTTGGATACTAGCTTGGTAGCTATTGTTGTATGCAAATTCTGCCAGTGGGAGGTATCTATCCCAACTTCCCTCAAACTCAATGACACAACTCCTCGGCATATCCTCAAGGACCTAACATATATTTCACGTTATTATTATCATTTCAGTTCAATATTTGTATTAGTTCAATTGGTTTCAATTGTTTACCTGAATTACTCTTTCTGATTGCCCATTCGTCTGAGGATGGAAAGCTGTGCTGAAGTGGAGTTGTGTACCCAAGGACTCATGCAACTTCTTCCAAAATCTCGATGTAAACCTTGGGTCTCAATCAGATATGATAGAAAGTGGAATTCCACGCAGTCTCACTATCTCATTGATATACAATTCTGTTAACTTCTCCAATGAGTAGTCAGTCCTTACTGGCAGAAAGTGTGCTGACTTCGTCAATCTAACTACTATCACCCATGCTACATCATGCTTCTTCTGGGTGAGAGGTAGACCACTTACAAAATCCATGGTGACCCGATCTCATTTCCATTCAGGTATGCGTATAGGCTGTAGCAAACTCGATGGAACTTGATGTTCTGCCTTGACTTGCTGATATGTCAAGCATTTAGTCACATAGTCAGCTATGTCCTTCTTCATACCAGGCCACCAATACTAAAGTTTCAGATCATGATACATTTTTGTACTTCCTGGGTGCATAGCATAAATACTGGTGTGTGCCTCTTTTAGAATACTGGCTTTCAATTCCTCATCATCTGGTACACATACTCGTCCTTTGTAGTACAGACACCCATCTGCTTTCATCTCATAGTCAGTTGCTTTCCCTTCTGAGACTTTACTCACAGTAGTCATTAACTTTTCATCTACCTTCTGCCCATCTAAAATCTGTTGTAGCAGGTTTGGCTTCACTTGCAACTCAACCAAAATAGCTCCATCTTGAGCCAAAGATAGGTGGGCCTTCAATGATCTCAGAGCTGTGATGGATTTTCTGCTCAAAGTATCTGCAACTACATTTGCCTTCCCAGGATGGTAGTCAATTACACAATCATAGTCCTTTAGGAACTCAATCCATCGCCTCTGTCTAAGGTTGAGCTCCTTCTAGGTTGGCAAGTATTTCAGGCTTTTGTGGTCTGTGTACATGTAGCACTTTTCACCATACAAGTAATGCCTCCATATCTTCAGTGCGAAGATAATTGATGCAAGTTCTAAATCATGGGTAGGGTAATTCTGTTCATGTGGCCTTAGCTGCCTGGAAGCATAAGCGACCACCTTCCCCTCTTGCATCAATACACACCCTAAACCATTATGAGAGGCATCACTATAGACCACAAAGTCCTTTCCCGACACTGGCTGTGTTAACACTGGTGCCTCTGTCAACATAGCCTTTAACTTCTCAAAACTAGTTTGACACTTGTCATTCCAGTCAAATCTGACATTCTTATGTAACAACTTGGTCATTGGAGTAGTTATTAAGAAAAATCCCTTCACAAATCTTCTGTAATACCCAGCTAGCCCCAAAAAGCTTTTGAACTCAGTTGTATTTCTGGGAGGCTTCCATTCCATCACTACTTCTATTTTCTTGGGATCCACCCTAATCCCATCAGCTGACACTATGTGTCCAAGGAATGCAATCTCATTCAACCAGAAGTCACACTTAAACAACTTAGCATACACCTTCTTTTCTCTCAGGGTTTGCAGAACAATCCTCAAATGCTCATCCTGTTCTTCACTGGTCTTAGAATACACCAAAATATCATCAATAAAGACCACTACGAACTGATCTAGGTATGGATGAAAGATACGGTTCATAAGGTCCATGAATGCTGCTGGTGCATTTGTTAGGCCAAATGGCATCACCAAAAACTCATAATGCCCATACTGAGTCCTGAATGCAGTCTTTGGCACATCTGTATCTTTCACCCTCAACTGATGATACCCTGATCTGAGATCAATTTTGGAAAATACTCCTGCTCCCTTCAACTGATCAAACAGATCATCAATTCTAGGTAATGGATACTTATTCTTCACTGTCACTTTATTCAACTACTGGTAATCAATGCATAACCTCAAAGTCCCATCCTTCTTCTTCACAAACAGCACTGGAGCTCCCCATGGTGACACGCTGGGGTGTATAAACCCCTTATCCAGCAACTCCTATAACTGGATTTTCAGTTCCTTCAATTCTGTGGGCGCTATCCTATAAGGAGCAATAGAGATTGGTGCTGTACCCAGCAGTATCTCAATAGCAAATTCAACTTCCCTTTCTGGTGGCAAACCAGGCAATTCTTCAGGGAACACATCTGGGAAGTCTTTTACTGTGGGTATGTCACACAGATCTGGCTTAGCCTGCCTAGTATCCACCACATGTGCTAGGTAGGCTTCACAGCCTTTTCTCATCAGTTTTCTTGCAACTGTGGCTGAGATGACATTGGACAAGAAATCTGTCCTTTCCCCCACAACTGTAATCTCATTACCCTCAGGAGTTTTCAAAGAAATTCTCTTCAATTTACAATCAACTATTGCCTGATGACGTGATAACCAGTCCATTCCCAAAATCACGTCAAATTCATGGAAAGGCAACTCAATCAGGTCTACCAAGAATTCATACCCCTGAATCCTTAATGGGCAACCTTTGTATACTTTGTTCACCACTACACTGTGGCCCAATGGATTAGTGACCAGAATGTCTTGGTCACTCTCCCCTACTAATATCCCCCTTTCTACAGGTAGGTTGATGCAGATGTATGAATGAGTGGATCCTGGATCCACCAATGCATGCACAGATGTATTGTAGAGGGAGAACGTACCCCTGATGACGTCCGGGGCATCTTGCTCCTCCTGAGCTCTCATGGCATAGGCTCTGGCAGGTGGTCTGCCCTCAGGCCTCTCTGCTGGCTCAGATGCAGGCCTCTGTGATGGTCCCACTGCCTCAGATTTACCAGATTTCCTACCCCTTTATGGTGCAGGAGCAGGTCTGTCTGCTTGTGTTGGAGCAGCTGTAGCAGTTCTGCATGGACAGTTCCTCAACTGATGCTCTGTCGACCCACACCTTAAGCAGGCACCAGTCACTCTCCAACACTCCCCCTTATGCCATTTCAGGCAATGCGGACATGCAGAAGATGCTGGGGCTGGTCCTCGAACCGCCCTCGAGAGGCGCCACCGATGGTGTGGACTGACCTCTCCTAGGGGTGAACTGTGGCCTGGGTCCCTGGGATTGACCCTGACTTGTGGTTGACCTGAACTCTGTGTAGGTGGACCTTTGAACTTCTTTCCTGGTGCAGAGGATGAGCTAGACTGACCCGGGCCCCTCTTCTGTTGTCTCTCTCTTCTGATTTGCTCATTTATTCTCACTTTCTCCACTTTTAATGTAGCTTCCACTAACTTAGTGAAGTTTGTAATTCCCAAGGCAATGATCATGATCTTTATGTTGTCATTCAATCCCTCTTCAAATCTCTTACACCTTTCCGCTTCATTAAGGACTATCTCCCTTCCATACCGGCTTAGTCTGACAAATTCCTTTTCATATTCGGCCACTGTCAGCTGTCTCTGCCTCAGGTTAATGAACTTTCTTCTTTTCTCTTCCAGGTATACACTACCCACATATTTCTTCTTGAATTCTGAGAGGAAGAAGTCCCAAGTTATTACTTCTGGCTGTACTTCACTGGACATTGTATCCCACCATTCATATGCATCATCTTGCAACAAAGATATAGCAGCTTCTAGGTTTTGCTCTGGAGTGCAGTGGAGTTGTTTTAAAACCCTTCCTGTTCTGTTCAACCAATTTTCGGCTGCAATAGAATCATCTTCTCTCTTGCCAAAGAAGTCCACTGCTCCAAATTTTCTCAATCTTTTCAGGTGTGATTTCTATTGTGGAGGTGGTGGTGGTGGTGGCATTACCCCAACCATTTGTCTGAAGAATTCGGCCATTTGCTGGAACATGGCCTGCGGAGGTCGAGCAGGTGCTCGCATGAGTCGTGAGCGAGTTTTCCCTACCCCCGCCTCAGTGCTGCAGGTGGAGCATGACTCTCCACTTCCTCCTCAACTGCCCTCTGAGATGTAGGGTCCATATCCTATTCAAAATAACAAAGACAAACAGATCTGCATTAGTGTCACCTCGACTCTTACAAATGCAATGCATGGCATGGACTCAATCTAGGCCCAGAAACGCCTAAACCATGCTCTGATACCACTAAATGTGACACCCCTTACCCGTCTACAGTATATCCGAGTAAGATATGTCACACAGTGTACCGGAACACTCTATTTTATCTCAATCATTTTTATTCTTTCTTAATTTATTTTTATCATAGTTTTGAATATAATTTGTGAAATATAATTCATTTAAGTCATTTATTGAAATTATAATTTATTTGAGGTTCTGAAAATTTTATAGAAAATCCGGCAGAGTATCGGCTAAAAATGGAGAAAATAGTTCTTCGGAACCTGTGAAAAACACTTCCAATAATCATTTCCAATCATTCTCAAACTCCAATAATTATCAAAATCTCAATATTTTTCAACAACATTTCCATTTCTCAATCATTCATTTCTCATGGTATTCATATATAAGCAATAAACAAATACTCAATTTTCCATTCATAAACACAATTTCCACTATTTACATTAACATCAAAATACATTATATAAGTCTCAATTACACAAGAGAAAATAAAAGTTAGTTACAAAATACCAAAATGAAACCTAGTGTCCTACCAATGCACTGAAGATGGTGAGGTGACACGGACACTATGCAGAGCTGCAGGAGGTCTCACCCAGTCTGTGGTCTACTGGGCTCTCGGTCAGTATCTCCAGAACCTACGCATGGCAAAAGCAACGCGCTAAGCAATAATGCTTAGTGGTACCAATAATAAAATAAAAAGAAATAACAGGAAGTAAATATGCAGTGCATGTTTTGATGTCTTATGCAGACAATTTTTTTTATCATTATTGGTAATCTTATTTATTATGTACTTGTTCTATTCATTATTTCATTAAATTTGTTCACTTTCATTTTTGGGTGCCCAAGTAACCTATACTGGATGATTGGACTGGATAAATGGGTAAACTGGCATTGGGTATCTAGTACCTCGGGCCGTCACACCATCGGTCACATATGCATCTCCCGGTGTGCAACAAAACAGCTAATAAGCTGTAATAACAATAGGCACAAGGCCAAATATCAACACAATGTCAGAATGGCTAAAAGCCATGAAATCACAGAATGGCATAATGCCATGTGCAGTACTGCTAACTGAACCCTATTGGCATGCCAACCTATCCAAACCAATCACATTAGGCCTACTAGGGCATTTAACACTTTTAAGTTTCACAATTTTTGGAATTTAAGTTTTAGTGTTACTATTCCATTCATTAGTCAAAAAAAATGTTGACTTTTGCATAGGTAATAGACACATTGGTTCTAATACTCCCAACATACCACATTTTGCATTCAAAATTTGTTGATATTGGTTGCCAATACCATTTCTAAGCTTAATGTTAATTGGGCAGAATTTTCAGTTTTTATGCTTTGTTTTTGCTGTTCCATTGGTCATTTTTGTAGTGGAAATTTGGCAAAATGATCAACATGAAAGTTGTTCCTTATTTTGTCTAGTTGAATTTCTTTTTTTGAATCACTCCATTTGGAGTTTTGTAACTTAAGTTATGGCCTAAAAACCACAACTGGCCGGATTGAAATTTTTCTAAAATTTCTGGACTGACCAAATCTACAGTGTTAGGAATAGTGACTGCTACTCACTTTTTGAATATGTTCTGGTCATAATTTGGGTTAGGCTCAGCTTGTTGCTGGTAAAATTTTAGGTCAATTGGACCTTTCTACACTGAGTTATGGCCAAATGACCAAATATTATTCATTTTGTCATTTTGCCCAGGCAGACTGCAGGTCACTCGGATTAGGGCAAACTTTTGGTCAACTTGGTTTGGTTTTTTGGGCATGGTTTCTTCGCCAAAGTTGTGCCATTATGTGTCTAGTTTCATGTCCAATTGGCCTTGCACCAATTGAACCTCTACAATTCAAGTTATTACTGCCCAAACCTGCTAGACTCATGCCCAGCCCTGCAAGTCACCAAGGGCAGCCACACCAACTTCATTTCCCACTACATAAACCACTTCATTTCTCATTCACACATAACCAAATGGTCACTAATTGACCATTAAAACTTAATTTCACCATTACATGATCAACATCTCAATTTTGGGTCCAAACCCTAACTCTACCATTTCAATTTTTCTAACACATACAATCAATGGATCAATTCATACTCCTAATGATGCATATACAAGTTTAAAGAATTAATTGACACTAACCTTTGTTGGAGAGTTTCCCTAGCTTAGAAAACTTCTTGATTTTTCTTTCTTTTTGCTGCCCAAAGCTTTCTCAAAGTGCTAGGTTAATTTTTTGTGAAGAAGGCTAGGGTTTTGGAGTGAGATTTGGTGAGGTTGGGAGCTTAGGTGAGCTTTAATGGAGTTTTCCTTTCTCTCTCTCTCTCTCTCTCTCTCCACGTTTTTGGCTGCCCCAAAGGTTGAAGAAGCAACTGATTTTTCTTTCTTTTTTTCTTCCCATTAAGTCATTTTAAATAAGTTAATACCATGTGTCAAAGTTTGATTGGGTGGGAGGATTTTTAATGACATCATAATGATGTCATAATTCTAATTCTTTAATTTTCTTTCCTTTTTCTTGTATACTAAATTTCAATTTAATTTTTAGCAATATTTATTCACATTTTATGTCATAATAATTATTTACTTAACTGGACAAGACAGCCAAAAATCATCTCTGAAGACGAAATGACCAAAATGCCCTCCGTTTTGCTTAACAGACTAAAATTGTCTGTACCGATTTAAAAATTTTTCTAAACCTTTTCTTGGCATTCTAATGCCATAGAAACCTCAATGACCCTTCTCTAAAGTCTCAAAAATTATTTTATGAATTTTCCCCTGGGTCTAGGGATCCTAGTTGCGAGAACCGCAACTTCCTACTGGTTTACCCATCGCTAGGGCACCGGCTCATTTAACTTGGTTGTATTTTATTTCTAAAATTTTTTCTAAATTTTTCTTATTAATATTTGAGTTAATTATGGTTTCTCACTTTAGTTTAAATATTTTTCTGGACGTTCTAGCTGTCCAGACCGACACTGGTCACTGAAACAGTAGAATGTACGGAGTTGCTACAGGGAGGGTGTTACATTGACAAATTTTTAAGCCTTCCTTTTGCATATAACTGATGAGCTTGCCATAAGTTAACAGAGCATAAGGAATCTGCTCATTGTATTGTTCTTTACTTTTACTCTAAACCTTTTCTCTAAGGAGAGGAGGAAGACAAGCAAGGAATCTTTCTTTCAAAAGTGTTGGTTTAAGTCCTCACAAATCATAACCCTTGTAAAAAAAGTGTCTTTATACCACTTAAAATCACTAAGCTTCTTACACCTAAGTTTTGAAAGGAGTTCAGCTTTTTTGTCTTTGAGGTGCGATGGATCTCCAACAAAGTGAAGAGTAAGTGAAAGGATAAATGTAACAATAACATTCTAAATTGGTCTACCATTTTCATCAAGAATCAATTCTTGGTCTTCATCAAGTTCTACTACTTTAAAATTTCTAACTTCTATTAATAATCCCACCATCCTTTGAGTTGTCCTAAAAATCCTACTAAAAGAAGTTCAGCAATGGCCCAGTCTGAAGTGCCTATCTGGGTTCAATAGATGTTAGCTGCCATAATCATCCGCTGAAAGATATTCAGGATGTTGTATTCAGACATTCCATCTATGTTCCATTCATAGACAGAAGTAGCATTGTATTGGCTTTATGAAATAGCACTAGGCTTATCCTCAAGGTCAATTACCAGTATTGTGGCTCTTGGATAGTAAAGCTACTGGGGATTCTGCCAATAGACTTTGTTAATTTCTGCTAAAGAGCTTTCATGGAAAGCATTTTTTTCATTAGAAGATAGTTCTATTACATTGATAGAGGCTTCAGGAGTATCTAGGACCACAATATTTAACTTCGTGGAAGTTGAAGGGCCAAGTTGATTCAAGCAATCTTGAATAGCTTGTAGAAATTCTTCTTTATTTTTCTTTTGGAACTGAGATAGATTAGTCTTTGAGACTTCAAAGGGCTTAAAGACCGGGGCTTTCATTTTTGTTTCAGGGGATGAAGTGATCATAATGGGGTGCTGGATTTGCTTTTGGATGTCATTTAACTGGTTTCCAATAGTATGGAGGTGGTTATTGGCCTAGTTATTTTGTTGGATGATATTCTCATGATCTCTATTCACATCTTTCTCACTTTTGACTTTAAATGGTGAAGCAATAAGGGTGGCTTTGTGGTATTTGAACTAGAGTTCTCTAAGGGGTGGATGAACATACTGAATCCATTCATTCTTTTGGGTTTACTAGGAAGGTATATCAAAGATTAAGTTTAGGGATTTTGCAAAAGGATATTCCAAAATTGTTTTTAGAGGCATAAATTTCAAACTAATCAAAAAAGAAAATGTGTGCTTGGTGCTCATGAATAAATGCATAAAACTTTTCTTGGATTTGATGACTTTGATTTAGAAAATTCTTAAAAAACCAAAGTTTTTTCTTATCATTATGAGGAGTGTAAAAATCTTTTTTAAAATAAGCTTTGTCAACTTGAAAATCCTTTTAAAGAACATTGATTTCAGCATCTACATTCTCAGTAACAGAGGAGAAAGTGGAGATGTAGGTCTAGGTTGTTCTTCAAGGGTGGAATAAATAGGCTTCGAGATAATTGTAGTAAAATTGAGGCTTTGCATAGAGGCTCTTGGTATATCAGAAGTTGAATGTCTAGATAGATCTAGTATTTGGCTAAAGTTGTAACATCCCTATTTGCATAGCCTGGTATATGTTACTGTTCCAGTGACCGGTGTCGGTCCGGACAATTAAGGGGATTAGAACCACATCTGAGACACCTAGATAATCCCTGAATGCAAATAAATAGTGACTACTTGATAGATAAGTATAAATAAGAAAAATAGAACATAAAAGGTTAAATGAGCCGGGAGTCACAGCGATGGGTGACCTTCCCGGGAAGTAACTGCAAGGTCATTCTTAACCAGAATTTTGAATCGAAAAATGTGGCACCGCGGTTCTTATGACTATTGCGAACACAGTGGAAAAGAGAAAATCATGAAAAAGAATTTTTAAGCAGGTCAAATAATTAGGTTAGGGATTCAGAAGAAATATCAAATAATTTGCTAACCGGATTGAATCAGTGAGGGGCAATTTGGTCAATTCACCCCTAGAGCTGACTCCTGACCTAACTGTCCAATAAAATTGGTAAATTGAAAATTTTGGGATTGAGAATTAAATTAAAGAACTAATGAAAAAAAAAGAAAAGAAAAAGTGTTATTATATCACTTGGATGACAACATGGGTGAAGTCAAAATTAATTTTATTTTTTCCCCAATTATTGACTAAGTCAAAGCGAATTATTAAACACCTAAAATAACCAAAAAAAGGAAAAAAAAAATTCATTTCTTGTCTTCTCCATATGTTGGCCTGCTTGCTCCACTTCTCTCCACCATTGATGAACTCCATTAAAGCTTGAATACAAGCTTGATTTCACTTAACAAAACCCTAAATTTCCCAAAATTAATCCATAAAAACTTGTTTTCTTCACTTGAGCAGGCTTTAGAAGAGGAACGAAAAGAAGAAAAGGAAAAAAGTGAAGCATTGAAAGTCAAGCGAAGGTAAGCAATTTAATTTGAAAATTTTAGTTTATTGTGTGTGTGTTTAGTTCAATTAATTTAGAACTCAACTTAAAAATCAAAAGAAAACACCTATGGGGGATTGATTGGGATTTCAGCCAGCCAAAGGTGGAGTTGGAATTGAATAAATTTGATGCATTTGAATGGTTGTTTAGGTTGAATTATGTATGTAGACCATGGATATATACTTTGATTTCATTAGATATTAAATTTATGTAATTAGGGTTCTTAAACATTTTGAAAATTGGGAAAAATTTAGAGAATTAGTCAATTGATGCAATTGACCTTACTTGAGTTGAGAAATGATCAATTGGGACCATTGGTGGTGTGTGTGAATTGGTAGAATGAGATTTCAATTCGGATTGGTTAGTGTTCATATTCTGGCAGCTTGACCTAGGTCCCTTTCAGGGACCAAAACTAAAAATTTACTAACCGAATTGGTGTGAGGCCAATTGGGAATGAAAATAGACATATAATGGCATATTTTTCATTTAGGAATCATGCCCAGAAAATGACCATAACATAGTGAACAATTAGGTCAAACCCGGGTGTAGTGCACTGCCACTGTACCAAAATGACCGAATAAACAGTGTTTGTTCATTTGGCCATAACTTGGGCTATACAGGTCCAAATGACCTAATTTTTGTGGCATTGGAAAGGTATGACATAGCACTATAACTTTCATGAAGAACACCAACCCAAATTCTATCCATAACCCAGTCATTTTGCCTAGTGGTCTAAAACTGCCATAACCAAATTAGGTGCCCAGAAATCTGGGTTAAACCAATCCGACCAACCATGTTCAAGTAGCCATATCTTGGGCTACAAAACTCCAAATGGAGTAATTCAAAAAGGGCAGTAAATTTAAGACAATAAGGAACAAGTTTTATGAAGAACACTTGCCAAATTCCCACAGTAACATGACCAATGAAATAGTAAAATACAGGACATCAAATCTAGAAATTTTGAAATTGTACCTAAGAGACCTAAAATTTGAAGAAACAATCAAAATCAACAAATTTGGCACCCAAAATGTGGTATGTGGGTATAATTGAATTTCCCATACCTATTAAACATAAGAAAGTCAACATATTGACATGAATAGTAACCCCGAAATGAAAATTTCTAAGAACGTTAGTTTAAGCATATTGGGGCTAGAATTAAGTATATATAAATAAATTATTGGATTTGTTATGAGATAAGATACTAAAACACTTTAAATTGCGTGTTTCAGCTGAAAAAGACCTGGAAAATGATAGGGCAAACTGAGTCAAGGCCTAGAGGTGACTCACATCAGGTTTGTACACAATAACTGTCACACCCTACTCCTCTGTAAGATGTAACATGATCCTGTAGTACACCTAATGAATTACCGTACTTTACCTACCGATAACCCATTAGATATACTATAAGAGATTTTAAAACAATTTTCATGAAATTTAAATCATCGATTAAAATCTGGTGTTACAAAAATTTTTTCAAAATTTCGGTAAAGTGCCGGCTATGTTTTGAGAAAACAGTTCTTCAAACCTGAAAAAGAAAACACTCCCAATATGTTTTCTCAAATACAACTCCAATAAACTTCATTTCACCTCCAATTCAAATCTCAATAATCAAATTATAAAAGAAACATTTCATTAATTACAAAACTCAAAAATTAATATTACAAAACTATACAGGTAAATAAAATCTCAAATTTATATTACAATGATTTGCATTTAATTACATACCAAAATATTTTACAAGAGTTTTTATACAACTGCTCAAATAATTTACATACATATTATTACATGCATACATCAAAATCTATGTACATGGGTATACCTATGATATACCTGGAGCTGATCTGAATGTGTCTTCAAAGAAGCTTACTCAATTTCTCTATGCTCTTTTCACCTGCGACAGCGCACAAAGCTATCGCTGAGTGGTAAACTCAGTGGTGCACAACTATAATTTAAAACATCGTATAATATACATTGACAAAATTTACAATAAATAATTTGGAAATCTGGATACTCATCAAATTCCAAAACTCAAAATATTCATTGCCAATAATATAAATCATTTGTATAAAATGACTTTGATCACGAAATTCAATTTATCAAATCATAACTAACCATTTAAGGCAATTCCAACAAAATCAATTATACATAAATCATAATTGAAATCACAATTCTTTACTATTAAAAAACATTCTTTATCTCAAAAATTGTTCTTTATCTCAAAAACCATTCTTTATCTCACTAACTATGCAAGATTAATCCGAAAGGGCCATCTTCAGGGTGATTCTAACTCCCTATGGTCGGGGAGGTCGAATCATCGTGTACAGTATATACCACAATAATGAATCTTCCGAAAGGGACATAACATAAAAAAAAAAATTTAGATCTAACCTCTAATAAGAGGAGAATCTAAGCCTGTGTACGTACCATGATATTCAAAACACAACTAACTCCATTGTCTTCTCAACAAATGAGAGAGATGGGTAATAACCTAGTGAAGCATCTATAGTGAGATATAAAACAATATCACAATCCTTTTAGTGAGCATAAATCATAATACAATTCGATTCAAAGTCAATTCCAATATCCAATAACTTTTATGCTCATCACAATTCAAATCATAAATTTGCATTTTTCCATGCAAATTGCCCATCACAATTCAAAACATGTTCTATCATAATTTTCTAAAATATAATTTATTCAATCCACAACAATGCTTAATACTTGTGGAAATACCATTTCACAAAGCTAAATTCATACATACTATAACAATTTCAATAATCATTGACTTAAATCCAATGCTTGTTAAACATAATATATAAGAAAAATATGTCATTTAATCATATGAAATATTCAGAACAAAATCAGTTAAAAACTAGTTGTGCACAAACCTGATTCGAGTTGGTACTAGGCCTTGATTTAATGTTCTTTATGCTTCTCAATATCCTTATCAACTGAAATACACAATTTAAAGTGTTTCAGTACTCAATGAATTTGTTTCCAACCATAAAATCCAATATCTAAATTTTCTTGGTACTATTCCCTTCAATTCATTTTATTAGTCAACTTATAATATTGACCCTTGATGCACTCTAAGTGAGTCAATTCTAATGTTACCAATATGTCACATTTTATAGCCCTTTAGTGTTGGTATATGTTATTAATTTCATTTCCAAGTGTATTGCATTTTATTGCAATTTACCAGATTTCGGTGCACTATTTTGACCTAGCCGAACGATCAAGTTTCCTCGATTTTCGAGTTCTGGTCCAAACTACAAACTTGTAGGTCTATGTCTTATTGCACGTGGGGCAAAATTTCAGGTCATTCTGAGTTGTGTAGACCAAGATATGGTCAATTTACCAATGCTGGACAGAATGCACTAAAATGGTAGGCTTAGGTCATTTTTAGGTCACTTTTGGTTCGGCTAGTTTTGGTACCTGAACTTGTGCAAGCTATTTAGCTTGGTTCTGGTCATTTTTGGGATTTGGTGTCGTCATAAGAATTGTATAACTATGTCTAAACTATTCATGATAAAAATTTCAGGTCATTTGGACTTGTTTTGAGTAAGTTATGGTCAAAACACTAACTACTGCCCAAATGGTCAATTTTCAGGCTTTCAAGTCACTAATCCGGATTTGGTCATTTTTCAAGTCACCTTCTAGGTAGAATTTAGGTAAGCTTCCTTCATAAAAGTTGACACTTTTTGTGACTAGTTTCACCTCTAATTGGTCTCATACCAATTAAAGTCACACAATTCCATTTATAACCTAAAATGTATACTGTTTTTACTAACCATACTTTGCATTGAAAATTGGCACTTCTAATGAACACCATTCACATTTCATTTTGGTCAATTGTCCAACCACAACTCAATTTGTCAATTTTTCTAGCAACAACTCAGTTTAATGAAATGAAATGTCCAACAATACTCAATTCACTTAAACATCCAGCAGCTATTCTATTTAAGTAAACATCCATTACACTCAATTCAATGAAATCAATATCCAACTCTTATATAAACCTTCAAACCCTAATCCATTGATCAAAACCACTAATGTGCATTCCATTAACTCATAATCAACATTAATATACATGAAATTAAAGCTCTCTCACATATATCAAAACTGCCCAATTGTACATATGTTTCAAATTGCCATATTCAATTCACAACCTCACATCAAATACCTAATTCAAGCATACACATAACATTAAATTACCAATACATGTAATTGGCCTAATTAACTTCATTACCCATCAATCTAGTATAAGAAAAGCTCAAAATCTTTGACTCTCATGGCTGCCAAAAATGGACAGTCCCATAACTCAACCATTTCTTCAAATTTCTTCCATAAATCAACTCACCACAACACCAACATAAACTTTAACAAAGAAATAAATAAAAATGGGACATGTACCTCAAATGGAACTTGTCAAACCTCTTCAAATCTCTCCCTTTTTGCTCCCAAAATGCTGCCCAAGATGTGTACTCCAACTTTAATGAAGGAACTTTAACAAATGGAAGCTTGGATCATGGTGAGAGAGAGCTCAAAGATGGATGTTAATGGTGGATTTTGGGAAGAAATTTCATTCGGCCAAATGAAGTTATTTGGAGGAAGAAGAAGATTCATGAAGTGTTAGAGGAAAAATCTATCTTTATATAGTTTATATAATCCCACTCAGTGCTCCACTCATCCTAATTAAACATTATAATAACTAAGGTTTCCATTAATTGCAATTATGGCCTCAAATTTCCTTAAATTACATTTTATCTTTAATTTCATTTTCATTAAATTTGCAAAATGTAATACCACTTATTTTCATTGACATTTAGGTCAAAAGTCAACTCTAGGTGTCAATTGACCAAAATGCCCCTCCTCGGGTTGTACTCCCGATTTTTCGGTAACACCGATTTTTGTTGGTTTCTCGATTTCTCATTTTTCTTTGTACTAATTAATTTTTTTTTGATATTTCTAATGTCATTTATACTTCAATAGATGTTTATTTAAGTCTTAAGAATATTTCCTAGGGTTTCCCGCGGTCCAGGGCTAGTCAACGGTCCTCGCCGCAACTTCCCAGCGCGGTCACCCATCGCTACGGGTTTGGCTCGTTTAACTTAGTCACATTTCATTGCTTTTATTTTTCCTTTGTTTTTCTTGTATTTTCCTCTATTGTATTTCATCATTTCATGTCTTTTCACTAACATTTAAGTATAGTTCCAGGCATTCTAGCTGTCTGGACAGACACTGGTCACCGGAACAGTAGAACGCACTACCGAACATAGGGGTGTTACAATAACTTTTCACTTTCGATTTGCTATTAGAAAATTTATTTGAATACATTTTGAAGCAATTTATGCTAAACAATGCTTTGAGAAATGTTGTGTTTCCTACTTTGTAAATAGAAATTTGAAATGAAAATTGATTAATGTTTTGCATGAAATATTGAATAATATGATTTTGAAATTATTTTTGATTCACACTTGGCATGGCAGTCCCTTACTATGTTCCTCCTCCACTTGTAGGGTTGAGTTTCATATTTAATTATTTTCCTTCCTCTCTGGCTTGCTAGTCTGAGGTGAGTTTGAATGACTACTCATTAGCTAGCTAGCCACCTCCCTCATTGATTTCGATTAGTGGGGTGAGTTTGCCTTGTCGTGGTGTACAACACGGCATGTTTGGAAATTTTGTGTCATCGCCTAAGTTGTGTTATTGATTGGCAACACTGTGCTTATTAAATTGTTTAATCAGATTTGTGTTATATTAAGCTTTGAAAATTGCGAAATATTTAAATTGTGATTTGTTATAAATGTGATTTGAAAATTGAAATGTGATTGTGAAATATTTGAACTGTGAATTGATAATAAATATTTTATATTATGCATTTTATACTTTATTGTGCACCACTGAGTATTTTTATACTCAGCGATAGCTTCTTTTGCTGTCGCAGATAGAGACAAGGAAAAAGCAACAGAGTGAGTTGCTGATTTTGGGGACTACTCAGATACTTTTGTACGGTATTTAATTATAACCTTGTAATTAGTTGATGTAAATAATTTTGCAGTCATATGTACTTTTGTAACTGAGCAGTTGTACAGTCATATGTTATAATATGGTCTTTTGGCTTTTTATGTCTGTGAACTAACTTGTGAATGAAATCAAACATTTTGAATGCAATGGGAATGAATTTATTTAACTGTTTTGAAAATGTTATGAACTGTGGAGATTGTGTAACACCCCTATGTTCGATAGTGCGTTCTACTGTTCCTATGACCAGTGTTGTCCAGACAGCTAGGATGCCTAGAACTACACTTAGATATTGATGAGGAGACATAAAATAATGAAATACAAGAAAAGAAAATATAAGAAAAATAAAGAAAAAATAATAGCAAAGAAATGTAACCAAGTTAAGCGGTGAGAACCCAATGATGGGTGATCATAGGGAAGTCACGGCGTGGACCGTTGACTAACTCTGGACTACGGGAAACCCTAGAAAATATTTTTTTAGGACTTAGATAGACACCTATTGAAGTATAAATACCATTAGAAATATCAAAGAAAAATTAATTAATTAGTACAAAGAAAAGTGAGAAATCGAAAAACAGACCAAACTCGGTGTTACCGAAAAATCGGGAATGCAACCTGAACATGGGCATTGTGGTCATTTGACACCCCGAGTTGTCTTTTGACCTAAATGTCCATTAAAAATAAATAATATTACACTTGAAAAATGTCATGAAAAATTAAATTAGTGGTACCTAATATAAATAGCAAAAATGGGGAGTTAAATGTGGGAAAATAAAACTTATGAATAAACTAATATTTAAGTTAAGCTTAGTGCTCCATTTACCCATCAAAGTGGACCACTAACTCATCATCTTGGGTAGAATACACATCTTCATCTTCAACCTTGGAACCAGCCGAAATTTGCTCCCAACAAACCTCCATTGCCGCATGACTTGGAAGCTCCATGCATGTGAGATTCAAACTCCTTTCTTGGCACTTTCCTTCATTAAAGATTGTCCATACACCTTGGGCAGTAGATAGGCAACAAGAAGACCAAGTTTTGGAGAGGTTTTGAAGAGTTTCCAAAGTGGTAAGTTTGTGTTTTTGGTTATTGCTTCATTAAAGTTAGTAAGAATGTTATGGGTACTTGAATTATGGAAAGATTTTTGAGGTTTGATGTTTAAAGGGAGAGGTGTATTTTTGGTAGCCATGGAAACTCCTTAAGGACAGTTTATTCTTACTTGTAAATGGTAGATTAAAGGGTTGATTATGTGTTTATATGTGTAGGAATAAATTGGGTGATGTATACTAAGTATATTGTGAATGTATACTTGAATTTGGAAGCTTGGACATTAATGGAGAGAGGTGTATGAATCGGTAGCTTGAATGCTGAACCATAAAAATGTTATTTCATATTTGGTTTATGGAATATTAATGTTGAATTGTGGTACTTGTTATGGCAGCTTGTGTATATGTATGTTGGTGTGAGGTAGGACATGTAAATGAGCTAGGTTAGGTTATTGAATTATTGTAATTTGAGCTTGAAAAATTCTGTACTATATGGTGCATATTAAGTGTGATTATAAGCTGCCAAAATGACCACCAATATGTTGTGAAATATGTTTAGATAATGTTACAAACCAGAATTGGCATGAATGTGTAGTTTGGTAAGTGTTAAAAGTGTCCTTTGATGAGTAATGAATAAAATGCAATAGGGCAGTTTATGTTATGGGCCTAGAACCTTAAGTGTGTGGCTCTAATTGGTATGAGACCAATTGGAGGTGAAACTAGGCACAAAAAGTGCTAACTTTCATGAAGGAAGCTTACCAAAATTCTGCTTGTAAGGTAACTTGAAAAATGACCAAATCTGGATTAGTGCAATTAAGGCCTGAAAATTGACCATTTGGGTAGCAGTTAGTGTTTTGGCCATAACTCACTCAAAACAGGTCCAATTGACCTAAAATTTTTATTATGAATAGTTAAGACCTATATCTACAAGTCTTATGAAGTCACCAAAGCCCAGAAATGACCATAGGCAAGTCAAAAAGCTTGCACAAGTTCGGGTCCAAAAGCTGGCCAAACCAAAATTGACCTAAAATGACTTAAAGTGACCAATTTTGGTACATTCTGACCAGCAATAGTAAAATGACCATAACTTGGTCTAGTAAACTCAGAATGACTTGAAATTTTGCCCTGAGTGCAATAAGACATAGATCTACAAGTTTGTAGTTTCGACCGAAACCCGAAAACCGAGGAAACTAGGTCGTCCTGCTAGGTCAAACTAGTATCCCGGAATCCAGCAAATTGCAATAAAACGCAATTTACATGGAAATGAATTGGGTAACATGTACCAACCCAAAAAGGCTACAAATGTGATATATTAGTAACATTAAAACCTAATTTACCTAGAATGCATCGAGGGTCGACATATTAGGTTGACTAAGCAAATAATAGAATTCAATGAATTAATTATCAAGCATTATCGTTAGAGACAGTTTAAATGAGTACTAAAACACTTCAAATTGTGTTTCTCAGTTAGCAAAGACTCAGGGAAAGGGAAAGAAACACTGAGTCAAGGCCAGGAGACAGTTATTAGAGGTTTGTGCACAATATTTATTTCTTTTAAATTTTTCAATTGAAATAAATTATGATTATTTATATGTTATTATTTTAAATTGTGTTTGTGCACAATATTTATTTTGACTTCTCATTTTCTACTTAAAAAGTTAATTGAACATTATAGTTTTAAATTGTGTCTGTGCACAATACTTTTATATTCACTGCTTTTACTAGCAAATTTATTTGGAGAAATGAGTTATGAATAATTTTTTATTGTTTTGGCTTTGAGAATCTTATTTGGAAATTAGTGTGTTGCTGTGACACCCCTTACCCGTTTACAGTATATCCGGGTAAGATATGTCACACGGTGTACCGGCACACTCTATTTTTTTCCTTAATTAATTTTTTTGTCATAGTTTTGAATATAGTTTATGGAATATAATTTATTTAAGCCATTTATCAAAATTATTATTTATTTGAGGTTCCGAAAATTTTAAAGAAAATCTGGCAGAGTACCAGCTAAAAATGGAGAAAACAGTTCTTCGGAACCTGTGAAAAACACTTCCAATATTTATATCTCATCACTCTCAAACTCCAATATCAAATCTCAACATTTTTCAATTTCATTTCTCAATCATTCATCTCATAATTCACATCTCATTCATATAACTCAATTTCATAATCATTTCCATACATTTTCATTCGTACTCAATTCATATGTAAACATTCTCAATTTACATAAGCAAAATTTTCAAATTTCCTTAATTTACATAATTTACAAAATAATTATAAAATTTCATAATTTACATGATATACAAATTAATTACAATTTGCTAATTTATATTACAATATAAGAAATAATTAACATACACAAAATACATGATATGCTTAATGTGAGCCCTATCTACATGCATTCTTGAGAGGTGACAACCTTTGACACTCTGCAGATCTGAACTCTCAAAATTTCGATCCAAGCGTCCGGTGGGTTCTAGCTTGATTACTGCGCGAGAAACAATTCCATCGCGCTAAGCATTGTTGCTTAGTGGTGCAATAATATAACAAGGAAATAATATACAAATAAAGATAGAAATAAAACATCATTCAAATAATTAAGATCTATTTATACTTCACATGCGGTTTCTAAAATTTAATATGTTTTATCCTAATTTAGTCTTCATTGGAAGCGTTTATTTCGCCAATGTCTGATAATAATGTACAAGAAAAAATGATCGAAAATAATAAATTTATGCTTATATTATTATATAAGTCTCATTTGCAATATTTATTTATTTTATAATTTTCTTTGCTAATCTTTTAGCATTTTCCCAATACTTGCTAGGTTGTCTCAGATTATCTCATAATAAGTAAATTTTAATATCTGTCCAGTTCATTTCGATTCTTTCTAATAAATAACTATTCTAATTTATTTTAGGTCATCTTACTCATTTATTTTATTTAATTTCTAATATTTTAAATTGCTAATATTATTAACTTATCTCAATAAATTTCCTTTGCCCAAGTAACCTATGTGCAGTGACTAAAGCTGGATAAGTCGTTGTACTTTGGACACCTTGGTGCCTCGGGCCGTCATACCATGGGACGCAAAACGTCAACCACGTATGCAGTCAGTATGGCTAGAAAGCCATGATAAAACATAATCGGATGTAGAAGCCATGAATGTTGGCATAATGCCATGAATGCGGGCATAAAGCCATGAATACGGGCATAAAGCCATGAATACAGGCATAAAGCCTTTCGCAGTACTACTAAAACAATACCCTATTGGCATGCCAAACTATCCAATCTGACACACATGTCTAGGCAATACAAGGGCACATAATATCATTAAACATTAATATATTGTGTTTTATGACTTCATTATTTCATAATAAATTTCAATTATAATTCATACATTCATTTGATCATTTATATGATCACAATTCACATCAATTATCCTTTTTATACCATTGTACTCAAAATACTTCTCCTTTCTACAATAATGAGAACTAATGTCTCATTCATGCATTAATATGGTTCATTTATTCATTCTTTATGTTATTCACATTAATCACAATTCTAAACAGTGGTTCACATGTACCATTGTATTCAAAACATTTTTCCTTTTCTCATGTATACATTCAAGAATCTACTTATGTAATTGCAAATTTTATATTTCAAGTTGAGTTATTAATATTTTATGAATTCCATTGTGATGGGCATATAAGCCCTAACTATCTATTCATATCAATTAGGTGACTTATTTTTCATGTTTCAAGTAATCCATAAATATTTCATGGATTTCAAATTTATGGCCTTAATTTCTTTTTAACAATTTTGACTAGGATGCATAGTCCACATTTTTCATACAATTCTAAGCATTTAAGCTTAGAATTGGTTCTAGGTCTTCATCTTAATTTACTAATCATTTTGATTACTATTCACCTTACTAGTCAACCAAAATGTTGACTTTTTTATACTTAATGGATATATTAATTCTAATTACACCAAGATCCCACATTTTGAGTTTTACATTTGCTAGTATTAATTGCCAATTGCAATTTAAAGTCCCCTAAATGCATTTCTAATTTCACATTTGAATTTCAAGTTTTGGTGTCACTATTCACCTCATTGGTCAATAAAAATGTTGACTTTTGGATAGAAAATAGGTATATTGGTTTTAGCACTCCCAATGTACCACATTTTACATTTAAAACTTGTTGGAATTAACCACAAAATCCATTTCCAAATCTAAAACCAAGAGGGCAGAATTTTCAGTTTTTGTGACCCAATTTTACTGTTCCATTGGGTCCTGTTGCAGTGGAAATTTGAGGAAATGGTAAACATGAAAGTTGTTCCTTATTTTGTCTAGTTGAATTTCCTTTTTTGAATCACTCCATTTGGAGTTTTGTAGCTCTATATATGGTCCAAAAACCACAGCTGGCCGGATTTCAATTCTGCAGAATTTACCAAATCTACAGTACCATGAACAGTAATGCCACTGCCTTGTTGGATAGGTTCTGGTCATAATTTGGGGTAGGTTTCTTCATGAAAGTTGTTTGTATATGTCTTAACTTGTTGCTGTAAAAATTTCAGGTCAATTGACCATATCTACAGTGAGTTATGGCCAAATGAACAGTTTGGTCATTCTGCAGAATCAGTTTGCAGGGTATCCGGATTGGGGCCAACTTTTGGTCCTCTTGCTTTGGTCTTTTGGGCATGATTTCTTCAGCAAAAATGTGCCATTATAAGTCTAGTTTTATGTCCAATTGGCCAAACACCAATTGAACCTATACAGCCAAAGTTATGGCTGTCTAAGTGGGCTGGAATCACAGCCTCATTGCTGCTGTCTCTAGGCAGCCTGCACATTTCACTTCGCCATGCATTAGCTCACTTCAAATTATGATTAACTTGCCTCAAATGGTCACTAATTGACCATTAAAATGTTCATTCACCATTACCTAAACAAGGTCCAAGTTTCTCTCCAAAACCCTAACCCTAATTGACCAAGCCTCCAATTCATGCATCACACTCCTAATTTGCTATACTAATCATATAATTTATAAGAGGGGCAGCAATATGTCACTTTAAACCAAAGATTTCTCCTAACCCTAACTCATTTCAAGGCTGCCAAAACTTCATGGAATATAACCATGCTTCATTAATTCAATTTTTGTCAAATTTTTAACTTAACTTAGCTCAAATTCATGATTAGAAAGATGTAAAAGCAAAGGTTATGGCACTAACCTCTTTGGTGATTTTCTAAGCTTGTTCACACCTCACTTTCTTCCACTTTCTCTTCTTCTAATTGCTGCCCAAGTCTTGCTCTAGTGGTAAGGGAAATTTTTAGTGAAGGGAGGACAAGGTTTTGAGGTGGTTTGAAGTGGGAAATGAAGCTTAAGGGAGCTTTAATGGTGGAACCTCTTCTCTCTCTCTCTCTCAACGTTTTTTAGGCTGCCCAAAGGTTGAAGATGCAGATTGTTTTTTCAAATTTTTGGTCACTTTTATCTCTTTTAATGAGTTAAACAAATTGTGATTGGCGGATAGGTTTTTAATGACATCATATGATGTCATTATTTGGTATTTTCTTTCATTTTCTTTTCTTTTCATCTCTACTCATTTTCAATTTAATTTTTAGTAATGTTTATTCACATTTTGTGTCATAATAATTATTTACTTAACTGGACAAGTCGGCCAAAAATCGTCTCTGAAGGCGAAATGACCAAAATGCCCTCCGTTTGGCTTAACGGGTCAAAATTGTCTGTACCGATTGAAAAATTTTTCTAAATATTTTCTTGGCATTCTAATGCCATAGGAACCTCAATGACCCTTCTCTAGAGTCCCAAAAATTATTTTATGAATTTTTCCCCGGGTCTAGGGCTCCTCGTTGCGAGAACCGCAACTTCCCTCTGGTTACCCATCGCTTGGGCACCGGCTCGTTTAACTTGGTTGTATTTTATTTCAAAAATTTTTTCCTATATTTTTCTTATTAATATTTGAGTTAATTATGGTTCCTGACTTTAGTTTAAATATTTTTCCGAACGTTCTAGTATGGGACCAACAGTCACCGGAGCAGATGGTATCTGACTAGCTAAAGTGAGGATGTTACAGTTGCCTACTTTGAAAATGGAAATTTTGAGATAAAATATGATTTGTGGTTTGTATGAAATATTTAAATATTGTGATTTGGAATTATTTTGATTCACACTTGGCATGACACTGTTACTATGTTCCTCCTCCATTTATGGGGTGAGTGTGATTATATTCCTCCCTCTTTGACTTATCAGTCTGGGGTTAGTGTGATTATTTTCCTCTCTCTCTGGTTTACCAGTTGAGGTTGTAGATCGGATGAGTACTCATTAGCTAGCTAGCCACCTCCCTCATTGATTTCGATTAGTGGAGTTGTAGATTGCTTTGTCGTGGTGTACAACACGGCATTGATCGGAAATTTTGTGTCATGGCTTAAGTTGTGTATGAATTGGCAACACTGTGTTTATTAAATTATTTGACTCAAAATTTTTCTATAATGAGCTTTGATAATTTGTGAAATGTAATTGTGCAGCATTTAAATTGTGTTATTGATTTGCAAAACTGTATTATTTAGTTATTTGATCAAATGGTATTATTGATTGGCAAAACTGTATTATTCAGTTATTTTATCAAATGGTATTATTGATTGGCAAAACTGTATTATTCAGTTATTTGATTAAATTTGTGTTATATGAACTTTATAAATTTTGAAATGGAATTGTGAACTATTTGATTTGTGAATTATCAATAAAAGATTTATGTATCGCATTTCAAATTGTTATTGTGCACCACTGAGTAAATTTTACTCAGCGATAGCTTTACATTCTTTGTCGCAGTGAAGCAGGCGATGAGCGATGAGACTAGGCTGCTAGTGTTTCAGTGAGAGATCATTGAGTATACCATATTTTGCATTTTATATTGTAATGTATGTTCACTGTATGTATATAATGTTCTTGGTTTTGAGCAGTTGTAAATTTAAAATTGTACCTTGAAGTTGTAAAATTTGTACTATATTTCTTTTATCTCAGCTTTGAAAATACTGAAAAATTACTGTGGATTTGAGTTGAGAAACATATTGAGTTAATCAAATATTGGAGTTGAGATTGAGAAATATATTTAAAGTGCTGTTTACAGATTTTTGAAGAACTGTTTTATTCAAAATACAGATGGCACTCCGCCAAAATTTTTACAGAAATTACTAATAATTCAAATGTGTTAGCTATTTCACTTCAGTTCAAAAAATGTTTTTTTAACACTTGTAAATAGTGCTCACCACTGTAAAAAAAAAGAAGTAAGAAAAGTTTTAAAATCCCTTGTAGTGTATTTGATGGGTTATCAGTAGACGAAGTTGGTAATTCATTAGGTATACTACAGGATCATGTCATGCCTTACAGAGGGGTAAGGTGTGACAGATTGGATGGATTTGTCTTGATTGAGAGTTTTGGTGGTTGATTTGGTGAAGTGCATTATTGGAAGTGTTTTTCTACAGGTAAAAATTTTCGGTTTTTGCAAATACTGCTAGCACTCTACCGAAATTTTTCCAAAATTAGCGAAAAAATAAAATTGGACAAAAATTTTGCATAGCTTATCAACTTCAATTAAATGTTTTTAATTCCTACCAAAAATGCTCACCACTTCTAAAAAGTAAGTAAATGGTTTTAAAATCCCTTGTAGTGTACTTAATGAGTTATCTGTAGGTGAAGTTCGATAGTTTATTAGGTATTCTACAGGATCATGTTATGCTTTACAGAGGGGTAAGGTGTGACAAAAGTGCTCTTGAGTGGTCAGAAAGTTAATAACAGAAGGTAATCTAGTGACAGGCAGGTTAATCACAAAGGGTATTCTTGAGATTCTTCTTATGTCTATGGTTTCTGAGGAAGCATCATCATATGAGCTTCTTGAGCTTGTAGATTTTCCAGTGAAAGATAGTTTTACTTTTCCATCAGGAAATTGGGCAATTTGTTTTAGTTATGTATTGGGGCCTGGAGGAGACAAAGGCTTGGGGTTTGAGGATGCTTCCAAAACCCATTCATACTTCATCCCATTTAATAGACTTTGGAATGACAGCATTGGCTTTGGTAAGGTTAGTTTGAAGGAGGAGGGTTTCTCCTTTCTGTTTGTAAATAAGAGCTTTGGAGGCAAAAGCAGTTATCATGGCTTTATAATGAACTTTAAAAATCAAAGCAATAGGAATAGATCTAGGAAGTATTTTATAATTATGAGTTTTAATCTGTTAAACAAGACTATCCAACAAATTTCTATTATTCAAAGAAATAGTTAGGTTAGGATAACATTTAAAAGAAATTGGATTAGTGTAACACCCCTCACCCGTTTACAGTATAGCCGAGCAAGGCGTGCTACACGGCGTGCCGGAACACCTAGTCTGTGATTATTTCATTTCCTGAACTCAATTTGATTTTAAGAAGTCTTTTATGTAATATTTATATGATGCTGATACTATTTTCATACTTTGATAAAATCAGTGTTTCAAAAATGGTAATAAAAATTTGGCAAGATGCCGTCTGTATTTCGGACAAACTGTCCTTCTAAATCTGTTGAAAATAGTTTAATATGATAATATCAAAATCTCAGATATTTCATAGTCTCTATTTCTCAGTAAAGTCAATAGACTTTTACAGTCATTAAACAGTTCCATAATACAGTCCATAATAATTTAGATATATCCAGAAAATCTCCATGTTATTTAATATGTACAAGATATTACAAACTTTAGAGCTTTCATAATATTACAAAATACAAGGCTGAATTTCAAAAATACAACAAAAGTACAAAATACAAGATATTCTAAGTCCTACCATGTATGCAATGCAGTGCAGATGACTCTGGACTCCTGTGCAGATCTGATGTCTCACCCGGTCGTAGGTCTGCTGGGCTCCCCAGCTGTGTCTCTAATACCTACGCATTACAAAAGTAACGCGCTAAGCAATTTTGCTTAGTGGTGCCAAATATAAAGAAATATACACTAAAATAAAGTAAATAAAGTGTTTACAAAATTTTGGTGGTGTTGTATGTCAGTAGACTGGATTTAGCTATTTGAATTTAATAGTACTTGAATTACTGCCCGTGTAGCCTTTATACTGACCAGACTGGATAAACGGATATACTGGCATTGGGTACCTAGTACCTCGAGCCATCACACCATCGGTCACAAAGTGTCTCCCGGTGTGCAAATAGCATGGCTAAAAAGCCATATAGTCAATCTGACGATAAGCCAAGAATAAATACACAATATGTATAGCCGTAGGCTATTAAAATCACAGTACGGCATAATAAGCTGTAAAAACACATATGGCATGAAGCCATTTACAAAACAGCTGTCAGAATCCTATTGGCATGCCAACCTATCCAAACTAGTCAACTAGGCAAACTAGGGCATATTATAAATTAATTGTTTAATTCATCAATTTTTTTGAGTTTACTAACTATTATGTAATTCATAAGTCAATGTATGTGTTGACCTTTTTAGGTACTATGGATAAGTTGTTTCTGGCATCAACATGTCACAAATTGTAATTCAATATGCTGCCAATATAGTGCAATTTACCATTCTTACAAGTTGGCATTCATTGCCAAATTGCTTCAAGCATCATTGTATGTAAATGTCAAATTCTCAATTTTTGTGTGTTAGATTGGTCTAGCTTAAAGTCCTATTTCTCTTGGTTTTTAGCTTATGGTCAAAGAAGCAAAATTATAGTTATATGTCTTATTGCAAGCGGGGCAAAATTTCAGGTCATTCTAAGTTGTTTAGACCAAGATATGGTCAATTTACTAAAGCTGGACAGATTACACCTTTAGTGCAAAATTTGGTCAATTTTAGGTCACTTTTAGTTCTGGCAATTTTGGTACCCGAAATTGTGCAAGCTATTTGACTTGGTTCTGGTCATTTTTGGGCTTTGGTGTCTTCATAAGAATTGTAGCTCTATGTCTAAGCTAACCATGGTAAAAATTTCAGGTCAATTGGACCTGTTTTGTGTGAGTTATGGTCATCCTAATGATTACTATTCATATGGTCAAAAATCTGAGTTGCAAGGTTGCAATTCCGGATTTGATCATTTTTAAGGTCAGTTTCTAGGCAGAATTTTGGCAAAATTTCTACATGAAAGTTGGCCTATTTGGTGTCTAGTTTCACCCCCCATTGGCCTCATACCAATTGGGTTTACAGTTTGACACTTATGACCTAATATAGGTACTGCCATCAATACACAACCTGCACAAAACACATACACTTCCAATTTGATATTCCTTCTCCTCCTCATTACTTCAATATTCAATCAATGACACTTCCATATATATATTATACACAATTCCAGCAACAATTTTTTAGCAGAACATTCAAGTGCTCAATGCACACAATTCACCATTAAGTTCAACATTCACTACCACTAAAATTCAACATATCTCAATATCAATATTACACATACACTTCAACATAATCATACTTCAATATCACTTACACATGCTGTCCACAATTTAACACTAGTATATTTCATTAATAAACTTCATATTCACACACAAATTCATGATTTAATAGGCTGCCAAACATGGCAGTTTGCCCAAAGTATTAAGGTTCCATTTCACACCCTTAATTCAAGCACTACATGCACATACTTAGATTTTAACTTACTACATCCTCCATTTGAGTTAATCAATTATAATTTCCATCCATTAGAGGTAAGAAAAACTCAAATACAACACATAATCATGGCTGCCAAAAATGGACCATTTCATTTCTCAAGATTTTCTTCATTTCTCTTTGCCAAAATACTCACCTCAACCTAAACACAAGGTTTACTAAAGCAAGGGAGAGGTTTTGGACAGTTACCACTTTTGAAGCTTATCAAAACTTCACCAAATCTTGTTTTTCTTATTGCCAATATCTTCTCCAAGGTAAGTAGGCAAGCTTTAATGAAGGAACCAAGTAGAAATGGTGGCTTGATCATGCACCCATGGAGGTTGCATGTGGGGCGGCCATGGTGATTTCCATGGTGAACTTCATTTCGGCAAGGTGAAGTGGGATGAAGAAGATGATGACTCAGCTGTCCCAAGGCTTAGATAAGTGTCCCATGGCTGGAGTTAGTGGAGCACTAGGTAATAGTTTAATGGTTAAATAATCAAAGTTTTCTTATTTGATCATTTAGCTCCATTCTTTTACTATTTACACATTGTATCCTATTTTAATTTTTCATGTCATTTCTAAAGTGTAATATCATTTATTCTTAATGGAGATTGAGGTCAAAAGGCAGCTCTTGGTGTCAAATGACCAAAATACCCCACTTCGGGTTATATTCCCAATTTTTCGATAACACCGATTTTTGTCTGATTCTCGATTTTTCATTTTTCTTTGTACTAATTTATTAATTTTTCTTTGATAATTCTAGTGTCAATTATATTTCAATAGACCTTTACTTATGTCCCAAAATTAAATTCTGAGGGTTCCCCGCGGTCCTAGGGTCGGCAACGGCCTCCCGCTGCGGTCACCCATTACTGCGGTGCCGGCTCTTTTAACTTAGTTTCATTTTCTCTCTTTGATTTTTCTTTGATTTTTCTTGTATTTTCTTTTTATTTATTTCATCATTATATGTCTGTTCACTATCACCGAAGTGTAGTTTCAGACATCCTGACTTGCCTGGACTGTTATTTGGCCACTGGAGCAACAAAACGTACAGAATACGTACAGTGGGGATGTTACAATTAGTGCATAGACTAGACTCTATTGAACTTAACAAAGAATCTTGAAAATCATAGAATCTTGCATCTCTCAAGACAGTTAAAATGGAGATAATTTTTTAAAAAAAATAAAAGAAAGAGATTTCATTAAATGGAGATAGAATACAAATTTGAAGAACAAAAATTCATACTACTATAATTTTATATAAGTAAATTTAAAATAAATCACTTGTACAAAAGATAATAGCAATTATCTTGATTTGAAGGACTTGATCATAATGACAAAGCATTTGAGTTGGCCATTCGGCGGGAAATATGTTCCACCCGGTGGTCTATTCGACTCCATGGTCTTTCTACGAGTTCAATCTGAAAACTGGCAAACTTTTGATATCCTCATGAAGAGAAACTCTGTATTTCCTATTATCGCACTCCTACACAAATAACAAAATAAAGCACCTAACTACTCCATAATAAAAAAAGAAAAAAACAGATCATTGCAATGGAGGAAATAACAAATTATCTTAAACGAAGAAATACTAAATCCTCACAAAAGAGAAGATAATAAATCCTCCCAAAGGATAAGAGACAAATCTCAGATGATCTAAGAACAAACACAAATGTGTTTCAAAAAGAATACAAATCTAGAGATTATTGAGAAAAACTAAAAAAAAATATAAAAAACATAAAAAGGAAAATGGGGAGAGATAAATACTTGTAAAAAATAAAAAAAGAAAAACCCTCATTGGTGGTCACCCTAAATAGCTCATAAGGGGAAAAAGAAGAGAGAGGAGAGAGAGAATTTAAATAGGCAACTAGTGTTGAGAGAGAGCACAAATTGTGTTATAGGACTTCATCACTAAGCATGATAAAATTAAGAAGCACAACCATTAATGAAAGGATAAAAGTGATAGTTATGTCCAAAATATTAGGTTCATTCACTGAGCGTCAAAAATTAAGATCTTCTAGTTTGACCAAAGCTTTAGCACCGCAATCTCCTAATTATAGTGAAAGGATATTATCCTCACCCAATTTAATGAAACCTCTGCACATCATCAAATAAATTTTGATTTTGTACTAAATCCAATGTCTTCTAATGCATGTTCAGCTACTCCAATACAAACACAGTTCTTAACAAACTGTCCTAAGGATTATTCCAGGATTGAACTTGTAGTTAGGAGAATAGCAACCTCATTGCAACATTCCATCTCATGAGACAACTAAATCAATCATAAGAGAAATCCTCAGGTATAAATACTATAAAGCTTAAAGTTTAAAAAGATAAGATCCCCTGAAGGTGGAACATATTGAAAATTTATTTTACATAGGCTATAGGGTATGGAATGGAGGTGACCCTTTGAGGGGACCAAACTCCCTTTCAATGTTTAATTCCTTTGAGGGGAATATACTGAAAAATTATAACCTATGTTCAATCATAAATACATTAAAATAATATTATTAAATTTGATTCGAAGCTTGATTCAATGAAGGGTCTGGGTCAACGAGTCATTAGTTCAACCAATGATTGACTAAAAATTAATTAAATGTAAATCTTATTAATATAAATAAATATGTTCAATTAATTAATTTTGAGTTATTTTAAAAATTAAACTTTCAATATTTATTAGGTTGTATTTACATATAGATTTTAATGGCGTTTTTGAATTTTACATAACAATATTCAAATTTTAAATGTTGTTATTAGATATGTTTTTCCAAAAAGTAATTCATAAAAATATTTATATAAATGAATAAATATTTTTTAATAGCTATGAAATATTAAATATATTAAAAATAATAAATAAATAATATAATATTTTATAAAATTTGTTGTATAAATAAAAGGCAAAAGGCCTATTTTAGCCTTAAAGTATGGGCCAATATTCATATAAGTCTTTAAAGTATTTCAAGATCCAAACAAGCCTTTTAAATTTTAAAAGAGATCAAATAAGTCCTTCAAAATATAAAATAAATCAAATAAACCCCTTTACTATTTTAGGAACAAATATGGCCTTTAACTTTTAAAAATAGATGAAAAAGAGTGAATTATAATTTGCCTTTAATATAAATCCACCAAGGTTGTGTATGAAAATCTTCAAATGCACAGAGTTCTTATTAGTAATTCTGCGTATCTAATTTACAATATCTTAGTAAGTATCTGCTGCATCATAGAGCAAATTAATAAAAGGCTTCTTTATGGGTTTATTATCTTCGTCATAGTTTCTGTATAGAAACTTTTTAAACCATTCGGTAAATAACAATTTATCAATTAGTTCTAGGATGCAACAGATATCCACCGAGATGCTACAACCAAGACACACATAATTGCTGATAAGGACTTCACACAAGACCTTGGTTGGATTTATATTATAGGCAAATTATAATTTAGTTTTTTTTAATCTATTTTTAAAAGTTAAAAGCTTATTTGATCTATTTTTTAAAATTTGAAAAACTTATTTGATCTTTTTTAAAAGTTGAAGGGTTTAATTGGACATTGAAACACTTTAAAGACTTATGTAACTATTTGACATAACTTAAATGACCTAAATAGGCCTTTTGCCCAAATAAAAAGATTTTTAATGGTTCAATTTTTTTGGACCTAACTATTTTATAAAAAGATTTAGGTAAAAGACCTATTTAGACTCTTAAAGTTATGTTAAATAGTCACATAAGTCCTTAAAGTGTTTCATGGTCCAATTAAGCCTTTCAAGTTTTAAAGAAGATTAAATAAGTCTTTCAAATTTTAAGAATAGATCAAATAAGTTCTTTTATTATTTTGTGGACAATTAAACCCTTTAACTTTTTAAAAATAGATAAAAAAGACTAAATTATAATTTACCTCTAATGTAAATCTAGCCAAAGCTATGGACAAAAATCTTCTAGTGCACAGAGCCTTATCAGTGATACTGTGCATCTGATTTATAACATCCTAATAAAAATTTGCTACATCTTTGAACATATTGATAAGTTATTTTTTTATAGGATAAATTTTAACAATCGTCCCTGAACTTATCTAGTATAACATTATAGTCTCTCAACTTAAAAATGTAACATAAAACCCCTTCAACTTTTAAATTTTACAGAGTAAAATCTCTCTAACCTCTAATTTTCGGTTTTTTAGGTAGACACTGACTTGAACAGTTCTAGTGTAACACCCTAGGCAAATCCCACATCGACAAAACACGGGAGAGATGCTGGGTTTATAAGTTGGAGATTCGTAACCCCTAGTGATGCATTTTAAAACCGTGAGGGTTTCGGCTCAGAGCGGACAATATCACTAGTGGGTCGAGCAGTTACATTTGTGGTATCAGAGCCGCTCCACGTGCAACCTTGGGCGATGGTGGGGCAAACCTCAGCGAGGACGCTGAGTCCCATAAGGGGGGTGGATTGTAACACCCTAGGAAAATCCCACATCGGCAAAACACGGGAGAGATGCTGGGTTTATAAGTTGGAGGTTCGTAACCCCTAGTGACGCGTTTTAAAACCGTGAGGGCTTCGGCTCAGAGCGGACAATATCACTAGTGGGCTGGGTCATTACATTTGTAATCAAATGTAATGGCCCGACCCACTATCAAATGTAACGGCCCGGCCCACTAGTGATATTGTCCGCTCTGAGCCGAAGCCCTCACGGTTTTAAAACGCGTCACTAGGGGTTACGAACCACCAACTTATAAATCCAGCATCTCTCCCGTGTTTTGCCGATGTGGGATTTGCCTAGGGTGTTACAATCCACCCCCCTTATGGGACTCAGCGTCCTCACTGAGATTTGCCCCACCATCGCTCAAGGTTGCACGCAGAGCGGCTCTGATGCCACAAATGTAACGGCCCGAATCCTTCTCCAGTCAGTATTGTCCGCTTTGGCTCGTGGGCCTCACGGATTTATCCCTTGGGAGGTTTCATTCCCAAAAGCGCGCTAACCAGATGAGGAAGACTCCCACATATATGGCCCAAATCTTTTCTTCCTATTTCTGATGTGGGACACGAAGTTTCCACCCTAGTGCGTAGTTGGTTGAATAAGCGCGTCCCAACCCCATCCCTGGGTAGTGACAAGCCCACCAGCTTCCGCCTGGTGCATCCTCACACCATACACCGTACTAGAGGGAGTCCAGCTCTGATACCACAAATGTAACGGCCCGGCCCACTAGTGATATTGTCCGCTCTGGGCCGAAGCCCTCACGGTTTTAAAACGCGTCACTAGGGGTTACGAACCGCTAACTTATAAACCCAACATCTCTCCCGTGTTTTGCCGATGTGAGATTTGCCTATGGTGTTAATGGCCTGGCCCACTAGTGATATTGTCCACTCTAAGCCGAAGCCCTCATGGTTTTAAAATGCGTTACTAGGGTTTATGAACCGCCAACTTATAAACCCAGCATCTCTCCCGTGTTTTGCCGATGTGGGATTTGCCTAGGGTGTTACATCTAGCGCGGAGCTTAGTCAATATTTCTCTTTTCTCTCTCTAGTTATGTGTAAATTAAATCATTTTTCTCAATGTAAACAGAATGATTTTTCAGGTGCAGAGAGAATAATTTTACAATTTAAATAAGAGAGAAGAGAAAAATGTTGACTAAGAGTCATGCGGGACCTGTTCATATCAGCTTTCAACTGAAAAATCAATAATTAAAAGTTAAAGGGATTTTACTGTGCAAATTTTGAAAGTTTAGGGGGTTTTATGTTACGTTTTAAAGTTTAAGGACTATAGTGTTACAACCATATAAGCTCAGGGATAGTTATTAAAATTTATCCCTTTTTTATAGAATGATTCAAGAAGCTTATATATAAAAGTTTCTTGAACTCATATAAAAGTTTCTTGAATTATTTGGCAAATAACAACTTATCAATACTTACTAAGATTTAGCAAATACTTACCAAAATGTTACAAAGTAGATGTGTAGGATTGCAAATGAGGACCTCGTAGATTAATATGCTTAAGGATGTAGCAAATACTTACCAAGATGTTGTAAATTAGATATGCAAGATTATTGATAAGGACATCATAGATTAGAAGTTCTTTTATGTACAGTTTTGATTAGATTTATATTAGAGATAAATTATAATTGTCTTTTTTTTTAATCTATTTTTAAAAGTTAGAGGTATATTTGTTCAAAAATAATAAAAGAGGTTTATTTAATCTACTTTTAAAATTTAAAAAAAAATTATTTAATCTTTTCTAAAATTTAAATAGTTTATCTAGACTCCAAAACAATTTAAGTAGTATTGATACTAATATAAGCCTTTTACCAAAGATTTATATAAAATTTTAAGGGCAGAGTTTTGATTGATGGCCCATAAATTATGGGCTAATTCACTTTTTATTGATCACATCAATGAGTCAACCAATCTCAGTTACACAAATTACTAATTAAAGCGAGTTTTTTTGCACTGTTTATCTGATTTAATTAAAATCCTAATTTTATTTGGTGCCTGGATCATTAATTCATTGAATCAACTTTCACAAGTTAGGGGGTGCTTAAAATAAAAAAAGCATTTTTTATTTGAAATATCTTTAATAATGTTTATTTATATATCAATTAAAAATTTTAATTAAATTAAAATATCTTAAAATGGTAACTAAAATGTTCCATTTAAAATAAAAGTCATAAATATTAAACTTTTTTATTCAATACTTTCAAATTTAAATATTAAATATTAAATATTAAATATTAAATTTCTATTATTTATTTTATTAATACTTAAAAGTTAATTTTTATAATTTTTTTGCATTTAATTTTTAATTTTATTATTCTAATCGTTAATTAAAAAAAAAAAAAGAACAATTTGATGTTTTGTATGGACCTTACATCCAGCTTTTGCAAGCCCATAATTTGGTCCAAGCCTCATCGCGGCCATAAACGGTGTCGTTGTTCCTTCATTGCCATAAAATTACCAAAATTTGCATTCTAGGTTTCCATCGCCAGGGTTTCCAGTCGCAGCTTGAGCCGTCAGCCTCCAAGCTCCTAAGTCGTGAAAATGGTACTCACTCTCTCTCTCGCATGTATGAACTTAGATCTATGCTCGTTCTGTTCTGATATGGTGTGTGTGATTTGTAGCCGTCACACAAGACCTTTCTCATCAAGAAGAAGCTGGCGAAGAAGATGAGGCAGAACAGGCCCATCCCTCACTGGATCCGCATGAGAACTGATAACACCATTAGGTACATAATGTTTTTCAATTCTTGGTTTTTTGCGGCAGTATATGTTCATCAATGCTTATTTTTAGGAGCTCTTCGTGCAGGTACAATGCGAAGCGCAGGCACTGGCGCCGCACTAAGCTAGGGTTTTGAGGTGGAAGAGCTGATTTAATTTTGAACTCTTCTAAAGTGTTTTTAATATTTAAGTTTGATTTTGCAAGACTTGAAACTAGAGTTCACGTTTTGGAACTTCTAGAGGAGTTGTTTAGATGGGATTTTAATGGGATTGTTGTTTAATTTTCTGTTTATTTTGATATTTTAATTGAGGGGTTAGATTTTGTTGCTCTTTAATATCATATTATGATGTGTTTGTCTTTTGTTTATTTATTTTTCTATGTTTTTTTTTTGTTGGTTGTTGAATTTGGTTGTTCTGCCTGTTGAACTTACTCTATACTTGGATTTGTGATTGTTAATAGTGTGGTTTGGAAGAAAAGCTGTTTGAGTCTAAACATGAAATTTTATTCCAATACTGAAGGTATCTTGTTTTTAGCATGTTTGTAGTTTTTGGAGCAATTATCAGGTCTTATTGTTTTAGGTTTCTAATAATATGCTTGTAGGAAAACTTTCTTTCCACTATTGGAAGATAAAAAACAAATACTTTAATTGATTTATGGAGCTAGAAGAGGTCTTTATAGGTTGAATTAATGTAGAAGTGTTATAGTTGAATTTTTTCTTGTGAATCGGGCGTCTTAGTCTTTTGGAAAAGAAAGTTGAGCCTTGGGGAGCAGATGGTAGGTTTATATGGAACTTCATTAGATTCTAATTGGGGCATTGGTACAGTTGGAGGTCAGCAGCCATAAGCCGAATATGTTCTGAAAGGTGAATGTAGGCCTGACCACTGGTCCAGTCCGGGGCTGGAACCAGCGGTTCAGTGATTAGGGAGGGGTTGACCCAGAAATGGACTGGATTTTTCCAGTTCGAGCCAGTTTTGGAACAGTTCAACGATATGTTCGGTTCTAGTTCGATCCTGTTTTGTCCACGTGGTACTCTCTAAAGCTGCCACATGGTGCTAGTCATCAAAGTAGAGTTGGATGTAGTCAATGACGATTAATAGCTTCATGATGATGAAAAACATTGATCTGTCGTGACTTTTCTGGCAGTTATAGATGGGGAAAAGATTAGTCAAGTTGTTGATAGAAAAGAGTCTGTGTAGAATAATCTTTAACTGCTGTGTGTGTGTATTAATTTTCTTGAATAGTTCGTGGAAGGGGAAGGGAGAGGAGGGTTTTTTGGCTGTCTCAAAATGTTGAGAGTTGTCTGTTTATTTCTTGAACTTCTCATTTGATCTCTCTTTTGTTGTTTAGACTTGCCTCGTACGTATTGCAAATGAAATGTGGAATCTAGAGAACTCAAGAACATGTAATATCCAGGAAAAAAACTAATAATGTTTACTACAATTTTGTACCAAACTGTCTTTCAAAATGGTTTGGTAGCATTTCTTTAATAATTGTTCTCTTTTTTTTTTTTTAAAGAAAATTGATTATGGGCCCCAATTTGGTGTATTAAAATGAAAACAAGTAGGTGAAATTGTTGAAGGACAGGCCAAATTCGAAAATTTTGATCTTACAATTTTTAAATTCATTGTACGTATGCGTGATTGTACAGCATTTAAATATAGAATATTAACATCGTATTGATTATTTTAGGTTCTTAAATTGTAACAAATAAAAACGTTACTAGTTTATGAATTGCTCATCCTGCAGGCTGCTGCTGCTTAATTATGTTACTAAAATAAATTACTAGACGCTGGGTTTTGAAAATTGCCAGTTTTGCAAGTCAATGGACGAATAAACGAACTGAAAAAAAGGAAAAAAGAAAGAAAATGGGTTTCGGTGGTGCCATTTTTAGGGTTCATATGGTTCTTTGAGCTGCCTTGTTTGAAATTGTTCGTTTATTGTTAATTTAAAATAAATATATATTAGTCAAAATTAAAAATTTATATATTTATATTTTAAGTATACGAGAAATTATGTCTAAATAATTTTTTTTAATTATAAATATTCATATATTAATATTCTTGATTATTGCCAAAAACAGAAAGTTGGTGACTCAGATTTGGATTTTTTTCGTCGCTTTCATAAAATCATAAATTTTAATTAAAAAAGGAAAAAAAAAAATCTACGAAGATACAATACCATTTAAATTAGTTGACAGTAACAATTTAAGAAAGAAATTGAATAGGATCGAAAGTTAAAAAATGGTTGAATAATTTTTACCTGTATGATAATGAGTCACAGGAAGAATCAAACATTGACCACCGTCAATTTTGAGTTGGCATCCTAAATTTCCTACTAGTATCATCACCACCACCAAAGGCCGGAGACTTTGGCAAGCCACAAAGGGAAAACTAACATACCCGAACTGCTCGAGCTTTCATTGCTTCCTCCACACAGGTTGTTTATAAAGCAAGAAATAATCTTTCAACAATGGTCTGTCTTCTTCTAAATTTTCTTCAGATACAACTCTATTTCTTCCTCTATATTCCTTTCTTGGTTGTCTCTTTTCTACTAGACCTATGGACAACGAGGAGGCCTATTAGAAGAGGCCCCCTCCACGGCTCCACCCAAGCTCCTTGTATCCCTACTAAGCAAATTAATAAGTTTGCTGGGAGCTTTCGTATTTCTTCTTGTTTGAGCTTTTCTTGTGTTTAACTATGGCAGACATTTCCCTGGAACATATAAAAAATGAGAATATTGATCTTGTAAGGAAATCCCTTGAATGTTAAAATGATTCTAATAATATTATTAAGCTAAAGCTTGTTGAAACTCATTATATAAATATTAATTGTTGTATTTACATGTGCACTTGTGTAGGAGAATATCCCTGTTGAGGAAGTCTTTCAGCAGCTAAAATGTACAAAAGAGGGATTGACAACAGATGAAGGTGAGAAAAGGCTTCAAATCTTTGGGCCTAACAAGCTTGAGGAGAAAAAGGAGAACAAAATCCTCAAGTTCTTGGGTTTCATGTGGAATCCTCTATCATGGGTCATGGAGTCAGCAGCTATCATGGCCATTGTTTTGGCAAATGGAGGAGGCAAACCACCAGATTGGCAAGACTTCCTTGGAATTATTGTATTGCTTGTCATTAACTCCACCATTAGCTTCATTGAAGAAAACAATGCAGGAAATGCTGCTGCTGCTTTGATGGCTGGTCTAGCCCCTAAAACCAAGGTACATTCTTTTTGCGTTTGTTTTTGTTCATGCTGATTGCTTCTTTATTTTGTTAGCAACTCATATAATGTATTCTTTTCTAGGTGCTGAGAGATGGGAAATGGAGTGAACAAGATGCATCAATTTTGGTTCCAGGTGATATGATTAGCATTAAGTTGGGGGATATCATCCCAGCTGATGCTCGTCTCATGGAGGGAGATCCACTCAAGATTGATCAGTCTGCCCTTACTGGTGAGTCCCTTCCTGTCACGAAGCATCCTGGTGACGAGGTTTTCTCTGGCTCAACTTGCAAACAAGGTGAGATTGAGGCTGTTGTTATTGCAACTGGTGTTCATACCTTCTTTGGCAAGGCAGCTCACTTGGTTGACAGCACTAATAATGTTGGTCACTTTCAGAAGGTATAGTAATTTTTCACTAAAAATAATGTACATTTTGATTGTTTACATATTGTTCTGTCAATCTCACTTCTCACTCACTCTATTATTAGGTGTTGACTGCCATTGGTAACTTTTGTATCTGCTCAATTGCGGTAGGTATGGCAATCGAAATTATAATCATGTACCCAATCCAGCACAGGAATTACAGAGAGGGTATTGACAACCTTTTGGTACTTCTCATTGGAGGTATCCCAATTGCCATGCCTACAGTCTTGTCAGTGACAATGGCTATTGGGTCTCACCGTCTGTCACAGCAAGGTGCCATTACCAAGAGAATGACTGCCATTGAAGAAATGGCTGGAATGGATGTCTTATGTAGTGATAAGACCGGTACTCTTACCCTTAACAAGCTTACAGTTGATAAGAACCTCATTGAGGTTAGTGATTTAAGCCAAGTCTTTCAAGAGGACCAAAGAATAGGAAAAGTTTTATGAGCATAACGTTTGATACCTATTTTTGAGTTATTGATAATTGCAGGTGTTTGCCAATGGCATTGACAAGGACACTGTTGTATTACTTGCTGCCAGGGCTTCTAGAATTGAAAACCAGGATGCAATTGATGCTTCAATTGTTGGGATGTTGAGCGATCCTAAGGAGGTACGTATTCAAACAACTTCTTATGAACACTAGTGGTTTATGTTAATCCATATTTTCTTATGCTAAGATATTTACTCTTTTGCTTCATTGTGAGCTTTTTAGGCAAGGGCAGGACTTACCGAGGTGCATTTCTTGCCTTTTAATCCTGTGGACAAGCGCACGGCAATCACTTACATTGACAACAATGGTGATTGGCATAGATGCAGTAAGGGGGCTCCTGAGCAGGTAAATTTTTCTGGCATCTTGCATTTGAAGACTAACGCTTGGTGAGACAATCTTAAACAATAAGTTTCTATTTAAATGCCAGATTATTGATCTATGTGAACCCATGGGGGAGGTGAAGGAAAAGGCCCACAAAATCATAGACAACTTTGCTGACCGTGGCCTTCGATCTCTTGCTGTTGCTCGTCAGGTAGATATGTTATTTCTTTTAGAAAAATTACTTAGCTAGACAAGAATAATTGAATTATAATGTGCCTTTCCTTTCTCTTGTTCACAGATTGTTCCAGAGAAGACCAAGGAAAGCACAGGAGGACCATGGGAGTTTGTGGGTCTTTTGCCTCTCTTTGATCCTCCAAGGCATGACAGTGCAGAGACTATTCGTCGAGCCCTTGACCTTGGTGTCAATGTTAAGATGATAACTGGTGACCAACTTGCTATTGGCAAAGAGACTGGTCGAAGGCTTGGCATGGGCACTAACATGTATCCATCATCCTCCCTCCTTGGTGATTGTAAGGATGAGTCAATTGCAGGCATTCCAGTGGATGAGCTCATTGAGAAGGCTGATGGATTTGCTGGAGTCTTTCCTGGTAATGAGATTTCAATTTTAGCTATTCCAACTACAATAAAGATATCATGTTTGAGTCGTCTCATGGAGATTCAACTAATGTGTATCAGAGCACAAGTATGAGATTGTTAAGAAGCTCCAAGAGAGGAAGCACATTTGTGGTATGACAGGAGATGGTGTGAATGATGCCCCTGCACTGAAGAAAGCAGACATTGGTATAGCTGTGGCAGATGCTACTGATGCTGCTAGGAGTGCTTCAGACATTGTTTTGACAGAGCCAGGATTAAGTGTGATTGTTAGTGCTGTATTAACAAGTAGAGCCATCTTTCAAAGAATGAAGAACTACACAATCTATGCTGTTTCCATCACAATTCGTATTGTGATGGGATTCATGCTCGTTGCACTTATTTGGAAATTCGACTTCTCGCCATTCATGGTCTTAATCATTGCTATTCTCAATGATGGTACCATTATGACCATCTCCAAGGACCGAGTCAAGCCATCTCCTATGCCTGACTCTTGGAAGCTGAAGGAAATTTTTGCCACAGGCATTATTCTTGGAACCTATCTGGCAATCATGACTGTGATATTCTTTTATCTTGCTCATGACACTGACTTCTTCCCAGTAAGTGAATCACTGTAAATATGAGAGTATTATATTAAAAACAAACAAAACATAATACTGAAATATTATTTTTTGCAGCAAAAATTCGGAGTGAAGACAATCAAAGGTATACATGCTGAGCTTACAGCTGCTCTTTACCTTCAAGTAAGCATTATCAGTCAAGCACTCATCTTCGTTACTCGATCAAGGAGTTGGTCCTTCATGGAACGTCCTGGTCTCCTACTTGTTAGCGCTTTCATGGTAGCACAATTGGTAATAACTTGTCCATAGTTGTCTTGCTTTCTTCATTAGTTGATATGCTCTAACTATGTAACTTGTTCAATGAAGGTGGCTACAATTATTGCTGTATATGCAAGCTGGGGCTTTGCAAAAATTGAAGGCATTGGTTGGGGTTGGGCAGGAATAATATGGCTTTACAGTATTATCACCTATATCCCTCTTGATATCCTTAAGTTCATGATTCGTTTTGCATTAACTGGGAAGGCCTGGGATAACCTGCTGCAGAACAAGGTTTCTAAGCAACATCAACATAAAAAATCTTATATTTTTCTAGTTCTTTATTTATGAATAATTTTGCCTCACAAAATTTCCTTTTTAATCAATTTAGACTGCTTTCACGACCAAGAAAGACTATGGAAAGGGTGAGAGGGAAGCACAGTGGGCTGCTGCTCAACGTACGCTTAGTGGTCTCCAACAAGCAGATGGTATAACTCATGACAAGGCTACCTATAAAGAATTAACAGAGCTTGCAGAGCAGGCTAAGAAGCGTGCTGAAGTAGCAAGGTTGGGTATCAAACCATTCACTTATGCAATTTCATTCTCATGATATCTGTATATGCTTATGCCTGAATTAAGTTATAGTTTTAGTTCAAAATTTTTAATTTTGCAGATTAAGGGAGCTTCACACATTGAAAGGGCATGTTGAGTCAGTGGTGAAGCTAAAGGGACTTGACATTGAGACCATCCAACAACACTACACAGTTTAAGGCATTGAAGGAGCTAGTCCATAACAAGGAACATAGAGCAACTGTGATGGAAATAGGGGAAGTTTTAGGGGAAAGAAAATTTGAAGAATGAATAAGCTAATCTTAATCTTTTGTCAATTTAGTATTTCCTCTATTCATTGTTAGGATGAGATTTGTTGTAGCTGATATTGAAGAAGACAATAAAATTAATATATATTGATTTAAATAGCTTGCTTTTTCTCTATTATTTCTACAGTATCTAGCTTTTACATCATAGCATATTTTTCCTTCAATATTGCAAGTTCTATGTTCTTAGCCTTTGAAATTTGATATTGTGGCGATAGACCATTGATGACTTTAAATTGTAGTGATCATTCTCTTTTGACAATTCAAAGTGCTAAAAAAAATTTTTTTTTAGGAGATATTACAAATTACTCCATGAAATATGCCAAAAATTACAAATCAGTTAACTCTCTTTTTTCAATTTGAAATTAGTCCATGAGGTATTATTTTATCAACAAAAAAAATTCCTTCTGTTAAAATTACACCCAATTTACCATTAGTAAATGTAAAATCTCATAAATGCCCCTTTGCATCTCGACTTTCAACCTCTCTCTTTCTGCTCTCTCTTTCCCTCTCCCAAAATCTTTTATTAATTATTTAAATAATTTTTTAAAAAAACTATTTTCTCTTTTAATGTGAATCTAAAACTATTTATAAAAATAGTGTTTGCTTGAAAAAATATAAGTTGAAAAAGTATTTTCAAGGTTTAAGAAGTAAACACAAAACCGTCAGTTGAGGAAGCACTTTTAATAGCAATTCATCAGCGTGTACCGTAAGTGTAAGTCAGCGTGTGTGATTGCTCACAAAATCGCTCACAAAACCGCCAATCAGAATGATAATTTCAGAATGTGTCAGATTACTTAAAAAAATGTTATTTCAACTGGCATTTTCTTGAGTATGCATCAGAAAATATTATACTATTGGAACGCGTGAAGTACAGAGAGTAAATTTTAAAACTATAGAGAGCAAATTGTGAAATTTTTAGAATTCTGCCTTGCTTTCATGCCAGATTTTTTTTTTCCTTTTCTCTTCTCCCATATAAAAAAATTCTTTTGTTCTTCGTATGAAGAATGATTAATGCACATAAGATTTTTTGGTTAGGAGTACAGCTAACTCTTTTTTATTTACACTTTTGTTATCAGTGTAATTATTTTTTTTATTAAAAAAATTCAGATTTAATAAAAGTAAATTATAAAAATTAAGATCAAGAAATTAAATAATAAATTAACATTATGCGTGAAATTTTTTTGAAATAGAAACATAGAAAAATTAAAGGTGTTTGATCAGGCAGCATAAACAAAGAACTAACATTCGAAATTTTTGGGTGGAAGTTTATAGTTATTGCATGAAATATAAATGAAAATATTGCATAAAAAATATTTTTAGAATGCATTCTTCAGCACCCTCTCAATTATCTCAAACTTAATAGCATAATACTAAAATTAGAATATTTTACATCATATCAATATACTAATTTAATTTTTATCTAAATTTGTCATAGAATTTGACATGCATCTTAACAAAATTATAAAAATAAAATATTAAATAAACATATTATAGCATTAATCAAAATAACAATTTATATTTAAGTTTAAAATTTACCTTAATTGCAATATTTTTGCTTCTTAATGTCAAAATCCAAAAAAACAATTCAATTTGAAAATACTGTATATAATATAAGAAAAAAATTATGTTGCATACAAAGAAAAAAAATATGTTGGATACAAAGGTAGCAAAGGAAAAAAAAAAATCGAGAAGAAGAGAGAACCTTGCTCAAGGGAAGGAAACTCTTAACTTTGAAGAGAGTTATTTTTAACATGTTTCATTTCCAATGCAGCAGTGTAGCTTTATGTGTTGCTCAAGAAATCGCTAATTAAATGATGTTTTTAGTGTAAATTTGTAGTCTCCGTTAGATGATGTAACAACTCATTGAAACACTTCAAACTGCTAATTCAAATAGCATTTTGTGTTCATTTGCTTCCCATGCGACATGATGTAACAACTCACTAAAATGCCATTTTGACTAGTTTTTTGCGACAATGACACACTCATGAGAATAATATATTTCAATTGGCATTTTTTTTTCTTCAGTATTTTAAACATGAAAACACTTATTCAATTGGAGGTTTCTATTGCAACACATTATTTTGGTAAATAGTTCAGATTTCACATTATTATGGTAAATAGTTTTTAAAACCAAAATATTTTAATAATTAATCCCAAAATCCCTCCCTCTCACTATTTCTCTCATCCTTTCTCCCACTTTCTTCTCTTCCTCTTTGTATCTCTCTCTCTCTCTCTCTCTCTCAGCCATGGCATTAGCAAATAAAATCAAGATTAATAAATAAATTCCAAACCCATCTAAATCAAACATAAAATTTTAAAATCAAAAACCAAAATTGATTGGGTTTTTTCAAGAATAATAAAGAGATTTCAAAAGGAGAGGAGCGATAAGACAAATAAGAAAATATGGATTGTTGTGTTCTTCACAATAGACACTTTGCTCTGATAAATTTCAACCCAAACTAACATTCTTCATAGTAAACACATACCCACCAATAAAACCGACAAAATTAAATCAATTCCTCTGTTCTCCGTAAAAAAATGTAATACCCAACTATTTTCAAGTAAACATAACAAATAGATTGAATTAAAAAAAAACTACAAATTGATTCAAATCTAGAATCAATTAGTTCAAATGTTCAATACCAAACAAGCTAAAACAAGTAAACAAATTGCAAAAGATGAATCAAATCAATGGAATGGTGATGCTAAGAGGTGTTTAAGGTAGGGTTGCTAAAACCCTATGAGTCGGTCAATTAATTTAAAGATGTATTATCAATTAATAATAGCAATGAGAGGTAGACTTAGCCATAGTTCAGTTTAAAATCAAAGCAATCCAACCTAGAACTGGAGTTGGACTAATCAAATTTGGATTTGAATTAGATCAGACCAAAATTAGAATCGATTAGTCCAATTCTAGGAAAAACTATATTTTATTTTCTTAAAAAAAAAAGAAATTTCAACAGATAGATTTAATCAAAATTGGACCAAATCAAATAGAAATAGAAAAAAAAAAAAGAGGGACCTTACAACCCATTTTTGTTTTTCCTAAACTTGAATAAAAACCAACTTGGTGGCCACTCTTAACAAGAAAGGACTATGGTTTAGGTGAGGAGTATTAAAAGGAGAGGGCTATGATTTGTTAATTTATGAGTAGTTATGATTGAGGGTAAGAGGAGAAGTAATTATTTGAGTTTGCACTAACTAGACAAGGAATACCTAATAGCAATAGTGAGAGCCAAGGTACTGGCTAATGAGAGGGAGAGATGCATATGGAAGGCTTGAAGGTGAGGAACGAGACTTAGATACAATGAAGTAAGGAAATGGAAGGGTAGAGGCAAAGTGGTTATGGGTGGTGGCGACTGAAGAGGAAATAGTGTATTGGGAAGCCTACGAACAATTTAAGGCAGAAAGGGAAAGAGTGAAGGGGAGAGGGAAGGATTATTGCGTGTCCCTCAAGGCAATTTTAGAATTTTAAAAATATTTTATTATTATTATTTTATTATTATTATTTATTTTGACCAACAATAAAATTAAGTGTAATTTTAACAAAATAACTATTATGTTGGTAGAATAATACCTTAAAAACTATCTTGTTTAAAATTGAAAACAAAGTGATTGACATGTGATTTTTGACATAACTCAAATATTAATTCATAATTTATCATTTCTATCATTTGTATTTTATTAGTTCAAATTCTCAACCATTATTACAAAAATTAAAATTGAAAAAATTAAGATTTTTTTTTGTTACTTTAACAATTATGATAAATGGTTAATAGACATGACCAAGGGTCAATTCAAGCTCTCAATTTGACTAATCTCGAGTCAAATTTGGGACTGACCTTAGTCAATGATTCGTGAGCTTAAACTAGCTTGAACCTTACGTTGAGGTAGATTTCAGTCCCTTCCTCCTAGCTCAGAAAGTAAACTAGCAGTTTCACCGAGAGTCTGGTCTAGTTCAAATGTTTTTTTTTTTTTTTTTTTAAAGGTGATGTGGCTAAAGTAGGAAGGTGCCACGTAGAGCCAACATATGCAAACTATGTGTTACACCTATGAGGCACCATGTTGCACTTTTTTGCTTCACACATTGTGCCTCCCTTTTAAAATTGCTCTACCCTCAATTATCAATTGACCGTTGGGAGGGAAGCTTTTTAGTTTCCTTTTTGAAATGTTGGGAAAAGAAAATTTTGTCCCTTATAAAGATTAAATAATGATTAGTTTTAAAAGGCATTTCAAGAATATGAAAAAGTTATTTTTCTATAAACTGCATATTTTACACAAATTCAAAATTTTCTTCTAACTTCCATCTCTGTCAAATCCCTAATATTTTCTATTCTCTAATATTTTTCACTCTAATATTTTCTACCACATAATATTTTCCACTCTCTTAATTCTCACACTTTAACATCCATCTTCAATTTTTTCTATTTCTTTAATTTTCTTTGCAAGCAAAATTTCATCAAGGTGTTCTAGAATAGAAAAGGGAAAAGGTAGAACAAGAGAAACCTAATCATTCTTTGACCTTATTGTCACACCTTATCCCTCCATAAGGCATAACATGATCCCGTAATATACCTAATGAATTATCGAACTTCGTTTACTGATAATCCATTAAATGCACTACAAGGGATTTTAAACCTTTTCTTATTTCTTTTTACAGTGGTGAGCACTTTTGACAGGTGTTAAAATTTTTTTAACTGAAGTGAAAACAAATAATAAATCTGAAGTATCAATAATTTCTGTAAAAATTTCAGCAGAGTGCCGTCTGTATTTGGAGCAAAATAGTTCTTCAAAAACCTGTAAAAAACACTTCCAATATATTTGTTCAATCCCAAACTCCAATATGGCTTAACTCAAATTAGTGTCCTCAACACAGTTCAAACTCAATTCAATATCATTTTCAACAATTCCAAAGATAAAGTGCAAAATACATCAGTATATCAAAACTAAAATAAGAGAATTGTAATACAATATTTTGACAGGCCAAAATAATTTAGAACTTTATTTTACAACTGCTCAAGACCAAGTACAATATATACATACAGTTCACATACATTACAACAAAAATTACAATGAGGTGGTATACTCAATATACCCGACAAAATCTCAAAAGTGTAGTACAAGTAGCCTACTCTGCTGCTTTATCTGTCTGTCTACCTGCGACAGCAATGAAAAAGCTATCGCTGAGCCAATGTCTCAGTGGTGCACAACATTAAGAAAATACAATTTAAAACCATAAACCATAAATTACATGAACTGTGGATACTTAAAATCATAGTTCATTTCAAAAGGTAGAGAATGTCATAAAGAATTAAATTTCATTTCACAATGTCTCAATAAATACCAATAAATCACACACACAGCTTAATCATGATTCCAAAGTCCAATTCATCCCAAAAGCCAATGGCTAATGAGGAATAACATAGCTAGCTAGTAATTTTATGAGTACTCATCCTATTCGTCCTCAACTGGCACACACCTCAACACTTCAACCAGAGAGGGAATTCAAAGCCAATTCATCCCACTGGACAAGCTAGCGAGAAATTCAATCAAATATACATGATAGCTGTGGTTTCAAACCATTTGCAATATTTTTCAAGCAATAAGTATCCATCAAATTCCATTCAAATAAATTTTCCATAATTTAAGTAATAATATACAAATTGTCAAAATTTATTTCAAGTGAAAATTCAAAAGAAATAATTGTTGTGCACAAACCTCTGCTGAGTAGCCTCTTGGCCTTGACTCAGTGGTTCTTTCCCCTTCTCTGAGTCTTTGCTAACTGAAACACATAATTTAAAGTGTTTCAGTACTCATTTAAATTGTTTCTAATAATAAGGTTCAATAATTAAATTTATTTAATACTATTGCTTTCATTAGTCAACCTATAATGTTGACATTTAATACACACTAGGTGAATTAATTTTAATATTACCAATGTGTCACATTTTATAGTCCTTTAGTGTTGGTATATGTTATCAATTTCATTTTCAAGTGTATTGTATTTTATTGCAATTTATCGGATTTTGGTATGTTATTTTGACCTAGCCAGATAACCTAGTTCTCTCAGTTTTTGGGTTCTGGTCAGAATTACAAACTTGTAGGTCTATGTCTTATTAAACTTTTGCCACAAATTTTAGGTCATTTGGAGTTTACTAGACTAAGTTATGGTCATTTTATCAATGCTGGATAGGTTGCACTAAAATGGCAAACTTAGGTCATTTTTAGGTCACTTCTAATTCTGGAAGGTTTTATACCCGAACTTGTGCAAGCATTTTGACTTGCTTATGGTCATTTCTGGGTTTTTTGATCTCAACCAAAATTGTATCCCTATGTCTAAGCTTTCCAACCATATAAATTCAAGTCATTTGGACCTGTTTTGAGTGAGTTATGGCCAAAAGACTGACTACTGTTCAAATGGTCAATTTATGGGTTATCAAGTTTGTAATTCCGGATTAGGTCAATTTTAGTGTTACTTTCTGGACAGAATTTTGGTAGGCTTTCAACATGAAAGTTGGCACATTTTGTGCCTAGTTTCACCTCCAATTGGCCTCATACCAATTGGAGTAACACATTTAGGGTTATAGTCTCATTTGTATATTGTCCTTAAATACATTGCTTAAACATCTATCAATTACACATTTACCTTGCTATAAGTCCACTTCTCTACCCAATTCTGATTTGGTACATTACCATATTCATCAATCACTTTACATTATAATCACTTTGGGTAGAATGCAATGACCTTTAATACACCAATTATAGTCCTAAATCACAATATACCAAATATAGTCCTAAATTACAAAGTCCATTTACAACAATATATACATGTAAACACTCCCAATATTACATATAACTTCACTTGTAAATTATATGCATATTCTGCCACCTTTAATACCATAATTTAACAAACCATTCATGAAATTAAACACTTCCAACTTCACCATAAGGCTGCCCAAGTTACACATATACATCAAGCTTCCATTTTTAATTTACAAACTTACAATTCAAACTATATACATGGTAATCAACTCCTATACATTTAAGCACTTAAATCAACACCTCAAATCACCAAATACATGAAGAAATAAATCAACTTCCATGGACATGAGGGTTGCCAAATTTTGAATAATTCAATAACTCAACAAATCCTTAATTTTTCTTCATCATTTAATTCACCTCAACATGGAAATCAAGTTTACTTAAGAAAGGAAAAAGAAATGGACACTTACCTCTTATGAAGCTTGTTAAAAACTCACCAAATCTTTTCTTTCTTGCTCCCTATCTCTTCCCCAAGGTGTATAGACAACTTTTAATGAAGAAACTATGGTGAAATGAAGCTTGGAATGGGAGTGCATGTAGCTTGTTCCATGGATGGCAATGGAGGTTTAATGGTGGAAATGGTTTCGGCTAGTTTGAAGTGAGGTTGAAGATGACAAATTTTTCTGTCCCAAATGCTGTTTTTGAGGTGAGGTTGAAGATGACAGATTTTCTATCCCAAATGCTGTTTTTTTATGTCCCTTAAATTGAGGTTAGTGGAGCACTAACTTAGTTTATGCTTTAATTAATTAAAGTTTCACAATTTTGCAAATTTGCCACCAAACTTTCACTAATTATATTAGGTACCACTTTTCTTATTTTCATGACATTTTCAATGTTTAATATCACTTATTTTTTAATGAACATTTAGTTCAAAAGTCAACTCGGGGTGTCGATTGACCAAAATGCCCCTATTCGATTTGTATTCCCGATTTTTCGGTAACACCGATTTTTGTCGGTTTCTTGATTATTCGTTTTTCTTTGTATTAATTAATTAATTTTCTTTGATATTTCTAATGTCATTTATACTTCAATAGATATTTATTTAAGTCTTAAAAATATTTTTCAGGGTTTCCCACGGTCCAAGGTTAGTCAACGGTCCTCACCATAACTTTCCGGTGCGGTAACCCATCGCTACGGTTTTTGGCTCGTTTAACTTAATCACATTTCATTGCTCTTATTTTTCCTTTATTTCTCTTGTATTTTCCTCTATTGTATTTCATCATTTCATGTCTCCTTACTAACATTTAAGTGTAGTTCCAAGCATTCTAGCTGTCCGGACAGACACTGATCACCGGAACAGTAGAACGCACTACCGAATATAGGGATATTACACTTATTTTTAGGCCACTTGGTATTGACACTTTAGATGAATTATTTAAGAGTCAACTTCCTTACTTGGAGCAAATTCAAGAAAGTGAGCATATAAATTTGGATGAGGGTGAAGATGAAGCACTAACTCTAACTTAATTAGTTCAAGCTTCTCGTTCACTAAAACATGATATTTTCATAGTTCATTTTACAAAACTTCAACGAAATAATGAAGTTGAAGTAAAATGCAACTATTGCGTTTAGGTTTTCAAATTTAATTTAGGAGGTGGGTATGACACATATAGAAGACATTTGCAAAATAGACTTCCATCAGAGGCAAGAGGCCACAACACAAATGCAAAACTCATAAAGGCTCATAACCATTGACAATCTCTAAATATTCCTTCAAGAAGATCGAGAGAGAACTCATAAAATTAGTAAGAGTAGAACACTTATCTTTTTATTTTGAAGAAAATAATTACATGTTCAATAATTTTTCCAAATTGATGTTAAACCTCAATTTAAGAGTATTCCAAGAAATAAATTGAAAGAACACTTATTTCAATGTATTATAAGAAAAAAATGAATTGGTTAAATTGTTGAATTCATTGCGGCATTAGGTCTAAATTTGCTCCGATATTTGGAATGACCAACGACAAGTCAATTGTTATATGAGAATTTGTCACACCTTATCCCTTGTAAGGCATGACATGTTCCCATAGCATACCTAATGAATTACCGAGCTACACCTATTGATAACCCATTAAATATGCTACAAGGGATTTTAAACACAACATAGCTTTTTATCTTATAAATTCTTTTGCGGAAAACTGCATGGGAATAGTTAAAATTCAATTACATATCAAATAGACATTCATTAGAGGAAATAAACTTATTATTACAAAAGATACATTTTGCATAAGTCTCAAAATAAAATCCAAATAGTTACAAACTCAAAATGTGATAGTAATGTAATGCTTTTAAATACAAACTGCTCAATGTCTGTACATCTATACATATAAGTATAAAATACATCAAAAGGAAATTACAGGAGTATACCTGCAATATATACTCACAGTCAAAACCAAAATGCTGCTTCCAAGTCTCTCACTCGGTAGCCTTCTCCTTTCCCTTACTTGCGACAGTATAAATAAGCTATCGCTAAGTATATCACTCAGTGGTGCACAACTAATAACTTTAAAACTTAAGGTAAAACACAACTTGTTAAAATACAAGAAATCATAGATTTGCATAATCATGATAGCATCACAAAACTTTTTGAGTCCATAAGAATCATTTATTGAAATCACATTTCGAATGAGAAATCATACTTTACAAATCACCATTCACAAAGCATAAGTGTTGCCAGCATCAACACACAGTTTAGACCATAACACAAAATTTCACAATCAATATTGTGTTGTACATCACGACAAAGCAATCTCAACCTCACTAACTGTTATTAATGAGGGAAGGGCTAGCTAGCTAATGAGTACTCATATAGTCTCACCCCACTAACCATTATTATTGGAGGACATAATCATATCAAATATCAAACCCCAAGTAGCCATTACTATTGGGTAGTTCCGAAGGGATTGTCATGCTAACTGTGGTTTCAAAACAATTTTTAAGAGTTTCTAAATCAATAATCATATTTGCAAAATAATAAACATATTCAAATTATCATAAAACCCATAAAGGGGTGGCAACACACAAATTTCTCAAATGCAAAAGAAAAACCATATCTCATTCAAAATAAACTCATTCAAATCAAACTCATTCAAATAAACTCATTCAAATCAATTTACAAGGTTAAAACAAAGAAAAGGTTAGTTGTGCACAAACCTTTAATGAACTCCTTTATCTTTACTTACTTCTCCTTGTCCATCCCAACCTCTTTTTCTACTGAAAATATATAAGTAGAATGTTTCAATATTCATCTTAACTATTGCTAAAAACTCATTTTATAAATGTCTAATGCCTCCCTAAGTTAGATTTGAAATTTCAAAGTGTTTTGAAATTTTGGACAGCTTGGTGCTCTACTTTTTGAACCCAATTTTTACCTAGTTTCAATTATAATTTGTTGATATGTTCTTCATGAAAAATGTTCGTCTAGATATTAACTTTATTTTCCTTTTTGAATCGCCTAATTCAGAGTTATGTAGTTCGAGTTATGTAGTGATTACTGTTCACATAGGTTAATTCTGATAGATTTGGTGACTTATTTTTGTCTAACAATTTGATTGAGTTAAGTTCATAATTTGGCCTTACATTCTTCATATGAAATGTTCTACTATATTTTAGGTTTTCGTCGGTTTAAGAATCATCTAAATTGGGGTTTTCTAGAAAAAGTTATGGCCATACAAAAATTACTATTTACGTTACTATTCATATTCTGGTAGATTTATCGACTCAACTTTACTTAGCAATTTGGTTAGGTTAAGTTAGTAATTAGGCTTCAAGTTATCCATAAGAAATGTTCTACTATGTTTTAGGTTTCTATCAGCTTAAGAATCACCTAAATCGGAGTTTTCTAGAGAGAGTTATAGCCTTGTAAAATTTACTATTCATATGGTCAATTTGCAGATTTCTAGATTTTGGCAGATTTGGTGACTCAATTTTCCTTAGCAATTTGATTGGGTTAAGTTCATAATTTGGCCTTAAGTTCTCCATATGAAATGTTCTACTATATTTTAAGTTTCCATTGGTTCAAGAATCACCTAAATTGGAGTTTTCTAGAGTGAGTTATGATAATTCAAAGTTTACTGTTCACGTGGTCTAACTCTGTCAGGTCCAGAATTTCACTTCCAGTTTCAAGGTTCATTTTGGGCAGTTTATGATCATTTTCTAGGTAGGGTATCTTCATGAAAATTCTAGCCTTATTTCTTAAGTTTCATTTCCAATTAGTTTCACAGCAATTGGAGTTGTGTAGCTCAAGTTATGAGCTGCCAAACACTGGACTTAGTGTGCACAATTTCTGCCCTATGGTTCAATTTTTACTTCCTTCAATTACTCCCACTAACCAACATCAATTCACATTTAACTCACCCCAAATGACCATAATTTAGCATTAATACATCCATAGCACTCATAGCACAAAAATCCCCAATTTTTCAAATCCATAGTTTGCACTTTTCCCTTAATCCATGCCATTCCATTAATTCCTTCCACCAACTAACATCAACCCACATTCAATTCATGCTAAGTAGTCATAATTTAACATTACGCACATCAATTTCATTCTCTAGCATCAAAGCCCTAATTTTCCCATGAACCCTAATCTTTCATAATTCAATTTATGCAAATTTCATGCAATCTCCTTACCCCAATCATGCATACTACTTCAACTAAGCTTGATTTCATCATCAATTACATTAAAATACATCAAACTCTAATTTTCCCCAAATTGGCCAAAACCTTAGTTTAGATTCCATGCATGATTCCTTTCAATTTCTGATGAAATTTCATCATAAGTTAACTTAATTCAAAGCTAGTATAACTAAATAAGCATGAAAGAACTCACCTCTTGATGATTTCTTTCCAACTCCCAATTTCTCCCAATTCTTGTTCTTCTTGTTTCAATCTTTCAATCAATGTTTACTTTGGTGTTTACTACAAGTTAGATGGGAAAACTCATGAAAGAAAAGTAAGGAATTGAGTTTGGAGAATGGGTGGCAATAGAGGAAGAAGGAAGAAGATGAAAGGAAGAGAGAGAGAGGGAGAGGGGAGGTGGGGCGGCACATAAGATGGGGGAGGAAGAGGGTTTTTTTTCTTTTTATACTTATCCGCAAATTTTGATTTTATTTAATTTATTTAATGCGTTGTCCAAAGTCCATTGGTCATAAAATTTTAATTGGGTCAAAATGGACTTAAAATTCTATGTTTTCGTTTCTTTTATTTTCTTTTCATTTTATACTTAAATTCTTTTCCTAAAAAAAATTATTCCATAATTCAATTCATTAATTTCATTTAATTAAATTAATATTTTAGTCAAAAGTCAACTCTTGAGGTGAATTGACCAAAATGCCCATCATCGAGTCATAATCCCTCTTTTTCAATATACCCGGCGAGTCCTTATATTTTTGGGTCAATTAAAATTTTATTGTGTCTATCTCAAGAAATTTTTATTCCTTTTTTGGTCCTCAAGGTATCTTTGAATAATACAAGTCACATACCAAAAATGGTACTATTCAGAGTTTGGAGGTTCGGGGTGTTACAATTCTCCCTTTCTTAAAAATAAAATTTCATCCTCGAAATTTACCTGATCTCAGTCTCTGAATAACTGTGGGTGTTGTCTCCTCATGTCCTCCTCACGTTCCCATGTAGCCTCCTGGCCTGAATGATGGTACCACAGTACTTTCACTAGAGGTATCTGCTTATTCCTCAGCTGCTTCACCTCATAAGCCAAGATCTTTATGGGCTCTTCGTCATATGTCAGGTCTAGATTCATCTCAATCTCCTCTACTGACAAAATGTGAGAGGGGTCTAATCTGTACCTCCTCAACATGGAGACATGGAAGACATTGTGAATCTTTTCCAACTCTGGAGGCAATGCAAGTCTATATCCCAATGGACCCACACTTTCCAGAACCTCATATGGCCCAATGAAGCGAGGACTCAGCTTCCTCTTCCTACCAAACCTCATGATCTTCTTCCAAGGAGAAACTTTAAGGAATACTTTTTCACCCACATTACACTGAATATCTCTTCTCTTCAAATCAATGTAGGACTTCTGTCTATCCGATGCAGCCTTGAGTCTGTCTCTAATGAGCTTAATCTTTTCTTCCGTCTGCTGCACTAGTTCTGGGCCAGTCAACTTCCTCTGGCCCACTTCATCCCAACACAAGGGAGTTCTACACTTTCTGCCATAAAGTGCTTCATGTGGATGCATTCCAATACTTGAATGATAACTGTTGTTGTAGGCAAATTCAATTAAAAGCAAGTGTGTGTCCCAACTTCCTTCAAACTCAATCACACAAGCCCAAAGCATATGCTCCAAAATCTGAATGATCCTTTTAGACTGGCCGTCTGTTTGTTGATGGAATGCTATACTGAAATTCAATCTAGTTCCTAGGGCTTTTTGGAGACTACCTAAGAATCTAAAAGTGAACCTAGGATCTCTGTCAGACACAATAGACACTGGCACTCCATGCAATCTCACCACATCATCAATGTACAGTTTGGCCAATCTTTCTAGGCTGTAATCCATCCTCACTGGCAAAAAGTGTGCAGACTTGGTTTATCTATCAACAATGACCCAAACTGCATCATGATTCTTTTGTGTACGGGGAAGTCCTATTACAAAATCCATAGTGATTCTTTCCCATTTCGAATGAGAAATCATACTTTACAAATCACCATTCACAAAGCATAATTGTTGTCAACATCAACACACAGTTTAGACCATGACACAACTTCATGATAAATATCGTGTTGTACATCATGACAAAGCAATCTCAACCTCACTAACCATTATTAATGAGGGAAGGGCTAGTTAGCTAATGACTACTCATATAGTCTCACCCTACTAACCGTTATTAATGGGGGACATAATCATATCAAATATCAAACCCCAAGTAGGCGTTACTGCTAGGGAGTTCCGAAGGGACTGTCATGCTAACTGTGGTTTCAAAACAATTTTCAAGATTTTCTAAATCAATAATCACATTTGCAAAATAATAAACATATTCAAATCATCATAAAACCCATAAAGGGGTGGCAACACACAAATTTCTCAACTGCAAGAGAAAATCCATGTCTCATTCAAAATCAAACTCATTCAAATCAAACTCATTCAAATAAACTCATTCAAATCAATTTACAAGGTTAAAACAAAGAAAAAAGGTTAGTTGTGCACAAACCTTTAATGAACTCCTTCATCTTTACTTACTTCTCCTTGTCCGTACCAACCTCTTTTTCTACTGAAAATATACAAGTAGAATGTTTCAATATTCATCTTAATTATTACCAAAAACTCATTTCATAAATGTCTAATGCCTTCCTAAGTTAGATTTGAAATTTCAAAGTGTTTTGAAATTTTGGACAGCTTGGTGCTCTACTTTTTGAACCCAATTTTTACCTAGTTTCAATCATAATTTGATAATGTGTTCTTCATAAAAAATGTTTGTCTAAATCTTAACTTTATTTTCCTTTTTTAATTGCCTAATTCAGAGTTGTGTAGTTCAAGTTATAACCAAAATAGTGATTACTGTTCATGTAGGTTAATTCTGAAAGATTTGGTTACTTATATTTGTCCAACAATTTGATTGAGTTGAGTTCATAATTTGGCCTTACATTCTTCATATGAAATGTTCTACTATATTTTAGGTTTCCGTCAGTTTAAGAATCATCTAAATTGGAGTTTTCTCGAGAAAGTTATAGCCATGCAAAATTACTGTTTACGTTACTATTCATGTTCTAGCAGATTTATCGACTCAACTTTGCTCAGCAATTTGGTTGGGTTAAGTTCGTAATTAGGCTTCAAGTTCTCCATACAAAATATTATACTATGTTTTAGGTTTCTATCAGTTTAAGAATCACCTAAATTGGAGTTTTCTAGATAGAGTTATAGCCTTGAAAAATTTACTGTTCATATGGTCAATTTGCAGATTTCTAGATTTTGGCAGATTTGGTGACTCAAATTTGCTTAGCAATTTGATTGGGTTAAGTTCATAATTTTGCCTTAAGTTCTGCATATGAAATGTTCTACTATGTTTTATGTTTCCATTGGTTCTAGAATCACCTAAATTGGAGTTTTTTAGAGTGAGTTATGACAATTCAAAGTTTACTGTTCACGTGGTCTAACTCTGTCAGGTCCAGAATTTCACTTCCAGTCTCAAGGTTCATTTAGGGAAGTTTATGATTATTTTTTGGGTAGGGTATCTTCATGAAAATTCTATCCCTATATCTTAAGTTTCATTTTCAATTGGTTTCACAGCAATTAGAATTGTATAGCTCAACTTATGAGTTGTCAAACACACTAGACTCAGTGTGCACAATTTCTGCCCTATTGTTCAATTTTTACTTCCTTCAATTACTCCCACTAACCAACATCAATTCACATTTAACTCACTCTAAATGACCATAATTTAGCATTAATACATCCATAGCACTCATAGCATGAAAATCCCCAATTTTTCAAATCCCTAGTTTGCACTTTTCCCTTAATCCATGCCATTTCATTAATTCCTTCCACCAACTAACATCAACCCACATTCAATTCATACTAAGTAGTCATAATTTAACATTATACACATCAATTTCATTTTCTAGCACTAAAGCCCTAATTCCTCATGAACCCTAATCTTTCATAATTCAATTTATGCAAATTTCATGCAATCTCCTTACCCCAATCATGCATACTACTTCAACTAAGCTTGATTTCATCATCAATTATATTAAAATACATCAAACCCTAATTTTCTCCAAATTGGCCAAAACCTTAGTTTAGATTCCATGCATAATTCCTTTCAATTTCTCATGAAATTTCATCATAAGTTAACTTAATTCAAAGCTAGTATAACTAATTAAGCATGAAAGAACTCACCTCTTGATGATTTCTTTCCAACTCCCAATTTCTCCCAATTCTTGTTCTTGTTTTTTCAATCTTTCAATCAATGTTTACTTTGGTGTTTACTACAAGTTAGATGGAAAAACTCATGAAAGAAAAGTAAGGAATTGAGTTTGGAGAATGGGTGGCAATAGAGGAAGAAGGAAGAAGATGAAAGGAAGAGAGAGAGAGGGAGAGGGGAGGTGGGGCGGCACATAAGATGGGGGAGGAAGAGGGTTTTTTTCTTTTTATACTTATCCACAAATTTTGATTTTATTTAATTCATTTAATGCGTTGTCCAAAGTCCATTGGTCATAAAATTTTAATTGGGTCAAAATGGAATTAAAATTCTAGATTTTTGTTTCTTTTATTTTCTTTTCACTTTATACTTGAATTCTTTTCCTAAAAAAAATTATTCCAAAATTCAATTCATTAATTTCATTTAATTAAATTAACATTTTAATCAAAAGTCAACTCTTGTGGTGAATTGACTAAAATGTCCCTCATCGGGTCATAATCCCTCTTTTTCAATATACCCAGTGAGTCCTTATATTTTTGAATCACTTGAATTTTTATTGTATCTATCTCAATAAATTTTCATTCCATTTTTGGTCCTCAAGGTGTCTTTGAATAGTACAAGTCACAAACCAAAAATGGTATTATTCAGAACTTGGAGGTTCGGGGTGTTACACAATTACTTGCCACTAGATAGATGATTTTTTTTTTCTAAGAGAGATTATTATTGTTTTAGAGTTTTGAATAAAAATATATTGCGCAAAATATTTTTAGGTTAATATAAAATATTCTAGACGAATATTCTATTGTGTTGCAAATTTATTTCTAATGGTTTTGATAATACGACATCTAATATATTGCTTCCACTTCTCAATTAAAACAAAATGCCAACCTGTTTTGTATGATAGATATTTTCATATTTAATGCTCATTTATGTGTTGAAGATGTACTTAGGAGTTTACAAACACTTCTTCAACCAATTAAAAATGATATGAATTTTTTATGGTTACATGCTAGTGTAATAAAGGGGCGTTTTTATTGAGAAAATAACATGTATCTTAAAAGATTTCCAAAAAGATGTCACCACGAGGTGAAATTCCTCTACAAAATGCTTAATCAAACATATAAATATAAATATTCACTTTGTGTGTTAGTTGAATCACGTTGTCTATCATTTTCATGTGATCCAAATAATAGAAATATTTGTTAAAAAAAAATGTGATGTTTTACAAGTTTTCAATAATGTAACTGAATTACTTTCACATGTTTATGATCACCAACTTAAATTAAATGTATTAATATTGTTGATTCTTTAAAGGATTATGTAAATGATTTTGATATGAAAGAATCTATGATAATTAAAAAAAAAAATAACTTAGCTATTTTAAAGATATTCTTTTAATTTACCTAGTTGCTAGGTTTCTTTTTATTAATCCTAACTACTAAAATAGATGATATTTGTGATTATCAGTTTAATATTATTAATGTATTGAAGTAAATGTTGATAATATAAAAAATCACAATTGAGGTAAGGCAAAATATTCTAATTATATATGAGTACTATTATGTAGCATGCTTAATCATTAGATCTACCTCAGTATAAATGTTCCAGCTCAAGCAATCAATCAAGCAAAAAGAGGGTCACTATGATTATGCAAAGGTATTAAAGAAAAGAGGTACAGATGGACTATTCGAAATTGATTTATATTTATCAATTAGCTTTAAATTTGATGACAACAATGATTATGAACAATGATTATGATGTTGCTATTTTAATTGGTGAAAACATCATCAATCAAAATCAAAGATGACTAAAGAATTATTAACATTTCTAATTCTTGAGTAAGTCTTTGGTGCTATGGGTGAATACTAAATGAATACCAATTTAGTATGAACCTTTGAATAACTAGAATTATAGGCTTAAATAGTCAATTGTATAAAAAAATAAAATTGATAGCACCAATGATAACTTAACAAGTCAAAAGACTTTAAGAATTAATGAAAAATAAATGTATTTAGGGCTTTTTTTTTTTGAGAGAAGAGAACAATAAGGTTTTTTTTTAAACCCAAAATGATAAGGAGACAATTTAATTATCACATAATTAAGTTCAAGTTCATTTTTTAAAAAACTTTTTCTTTTATGCAAAAAGTTAGTTGTATTTTTCTCTCTTTCTAATACTAACAAATGTTGTGTATTTTTTTTTTGTATTGTAATGATTTTTTTATATATATTATTTTTTTAACTTGTATATATATATATTTTCATTTTATAAGATAAGAAATGACATATTTTTTTGTGTTATAATATAATTTAACGACATACAATATTTAAGAATTAATAAAATTTATTGTTGAATTATTGTTTGTCCCTAATATTAAAGAGAAATTTTCCCTTTTTTTTTTTAAATGCTGGCAAGTTTAGCTAAAAGTGCCTCAAAGCAATACCATCACTGTCATGACTCAATTCCACGGGCTGGATCGGCATTAGGAATTGGGCTAGCATAAAGCCCTCGAGGCTCATAAAAGCCCTCGAGGCTCATAAAAGCCTCACTAATTTAAAACCTATAATCAAAACTAAAATCAAGGCCTAACATACAAACAAAATAAAATAAAATATTATAAATTTATTTGGGTTAATCAAACTCGATAACTATTAGAAATTCATTACTATGGGAGTCTAGCTCAATCCTGATACATAGTATGTACAAACCATTTAATATCATTAATAATACAATAATTTAATTAAAACAGTATCACAATGGAGTTCTAAGAATAAAACAAGTAATTAAATAAACTAATAAATAAATAAAGATTTCTATTTAATGCGACTGTGCCCTGCGGGAAAAGGAAAAGGTTATACTCTTAATAAAATTGCCTCTTCTGTAACTGGGGAAAAATTATTGAACAGGAGTAAGTGTTCAACTCAGAGAGTAAGATATTGATTTTAAATATAATTTCTATAACTATCTAAATTTAATGCATTCCTATGTATGAAATGCAATGCATTCTCATAGTTTAAACAATTCAACCAATATTTGCATAAAAGATAATTTAGAGCACGCACGCACCCATGTGTCACTTCAATACATATATGGGAGCTGATTGTCACACCTTACCCCTCTGTAAGGCATAACATGATCCCGTAGAATACCTAATGAACTACCGAACTTTACCTACCGATAACTCATTAAGTACCCTATAAGAGATTTTAAAACAATTTTCTTACTTTTTATAAGTGGTGAGCATTTTCTAATAGGTATCAAAACATTTAATTAGAGTTTGAAAACTAGTTAAAAATTTTATCCCATTTTATTTTTTCGCAAATTTTATAAAAATTTCGGCAGAGTGCCGTCTATATTTTGAGAAAACAGTTCTTCAAATACCTGTAAAAAGCACTTCCAAAGATTTATCTCAACAACTTCATCAATTTCAGAACCATCCCAACCAATTTCAACATCATTTCTCAATTTCCAAAATTCAACAATCATCAAAATACTACCAATTAATTTCATTCAAATTAAAATAAAATATTTCCATTCATATTTCATTAAAGATAAAATAATTTATATACATCATTCCAAAAATATACATTAGGAAAAATCCAAACTAAAATTTATTACAAGCTTTATACAATTGCTTATGACCATTTCCAACATTTACATACATTACATACATCAAAATAATATTTACAATCATGGTATAAAATATACCCGATAAACTTCAGGGAAGGTGGCTCCACAATCTTCAGCAGCTCACTCTGCTGCTCCTTTAGTCTCTATATCTCATGACAAAGAATAATACCATCATTGAGTATTAGGACTCAGTGGTGCACAACATACTAAAATAACATTTATGCAGCATTTGAATCATACTTATTTAAAAATTAAACTGAATATGAGAAATAAATACAAAACATGATTTATATGCATTTAATCCAAACAATTTTATTTCGAAAGTCTTAAAATAAATTTTATAAAAATACATAGTTATATCATGCCATTCGAAACAAATATCATCTCAATAGCCAGAGGTTAATGAGAAGTCACATCACAAGGCTAGCTAGCTCAAATATATGGGAACCCATTCTTTTTCTTCTTCTACTGGCACAAGCCTCAACACTTCAGCCAGAAAAGGAATCAAAATTCAAAATTGATTTCCCCCACTAGTCATGCTAGTGAGGTATTCAAATATATGGTCATGACACTGTGGTTTCAAAACTATCTTAATAATTTACTAAACATTTATTGCTATTTCAAATACAAACAAGTAACCTTTCAACAATTTAAATCAAAAGCATAATAAATATTTCTAGACAATGTTGTCACAATGTAATATTTCAATTTATTCAAAACAATGTGCAGAAGAAAATTTACAGAAATTCTATGATGTGCACAAACCTTATACGAGTCGCCTCTTGGCCTTGACTCGACACCTCGGGTTCTTTCTCGGTATTTCTTTCCACTGAAACACACAGTTTCACAGTGTTTCAGTATCACAATTTATCATAACTCCAAAAATAAATTTAAATCTACTTATACCTAGCTTTAATATGCTAAACTTGGCATTCTTTAAAATTTGTGTTTCGGGGTTACTATTCACTACATTATTCAAGTCAATTTGTTGACTTTCTAAGGCTTAATAGGTATGAAAATTCTAATTTCACTCACATACCATATTTTGGTTACCTAATTTGTTGGTTTTGGTTGTTTTCTCAAAACTTAAGTCTTTTAGGCAAAATTTCAAATTTTCAGTTTTGGTGTCTTATGTTGCAGTGTTCTATTGGTCATGTTGTTGTTAGAATTTGGCTAAATTTTCTTCACAGAAATTGTTCCTTATTGTCCTAAATTTATTCTCCTTTTTGAATCACTCCAATTGGAGTTTTGTAACTCAAGTTATAGCCATTTGAATCATGGCTGCCGGATTGGTCGAACCCAGATTTCTGGGCACCAAAACTGGTTCTGGCAGTTTTAAGTCACCAAATTTGGGTGGCTAAATGACTTGGTTAAGGGCATAATTTGGGTTTATGTTCTTCATGAAAGTTGTAGGGCTATATCTCAGATTTCTACTGGTAAAATTTCAGGTCATTTAGACCTGCCTAGCCCAAGTTATGGCTAAATGAACAAACACTGTTCATTTGGTCATTTTTGTACAGGTCAAATTGCCTAATCCGGATTTGGCCAATTTGTTCACTATGCTATGGTCACTTTCTGGGCATGATTCCTAAATTAAAAATGTGTCATTTTGTGTCTAGTTTCCTTTCCAATTGGCCTCACACCAATTGGGTTGGTAAATTTTTAGTTTTGGTCCCTGAAAGGGACCTTGGTCATGCTGCCTACAGCATGTCCCTAAGTAATCTGAATTTCCATTCAATTCCAACACTCCAACATACCACACTTGGTCACAAATGACTATTTTTCAGCTCAAACAAGGTCAAACACCTCATTTAACAAATTCTCACATTTTTCCCCCCAAAACCCTAGGTGTCAAACCCTAATTTTCATACACTTCAAATCTAATACATTCCAATCACCAATCCATAGCTTACATACATCATTCAACTTAAACAAACCTTCAAATACATCAAATTTACTCATTTTAAACCTTAACTTACTGCTGGCCTAATTTACATCTAGTCCTCCAACAATTATTTTTGTTTCATTTTAAGCATATTTCTAAGTTCATTAAGCTATATATACAATAATTAAACTAGAAATTTGAAATACTAACCTTATGCAGAATTTTCTTTCCCTTCAAACCTCTTCCTTTCTTCTTTCTTTCTTCTTGGACCTTCCTTTCTGGTTGCCCAAACAAATTTTAACCTTGGCAAAATAATTTTCTATGGTGAGATTTTGAAATTTGCAAGCTCAAAGATGAGCTTTAATGGTGGTTTTGTCGAGAGGGAGAGGTGAGAGACGGGAGACGGCAACTTTGTGAAGATGACACTTTTTGATTTTTTTTTTCTTTCTTTTATGTTTTTTTTTAACCTTATGGAAGACCAATAATTATCCAAAAATTAAATGTTTAATTATAATGTTTATTACATCATGCATGATGTCATTACTTTTCACTTTTCCTTTTTCTTTTTCTTTTTTTTTCTATTTATTTTTTCATTAGTTCTTTAATTTAATTTCTGACTCCAAAATTTTCTTTTCTTCGATTTTATTTGACAGTTAGGTCAGGAGTCAGCTTCAGGGGTCAATTGACCAAATTGCCCCTCGCTGGTTCGACCCAGTTTGCAAATAATTCAATATTTCTTCCGGATCCATGACCTAATTATTTGACCGGCTTAACATTTCTTTTTTGTGATTTTCTCTTTTCCACTGTGTTCGCAATAGTCCTAAGGACAGCGGCGTCACATTTTATGGTTTGAAATTTGAGTTTAAATCGACTTCGCAATCCTTCCCGAGAAGGTCACCCATCGCTGTGACTCTCGGCTCATTTAACTTCTTATGTTCTGCTTTCTTATTTATACTTAACTAATTGACAATTACTAATTATTTGTGTTTAGGGCTTATCTAGTTGTCTTAAGTGTGGTTCTAATCCCCTAAATTATCCGGACCGACACCGGTCACCGGAATAGTGAAATATACTAGGCTATACAAATAGGGGTGTTACAATTCTCCCCACCTTAAAATAAATTTCATCTCGAAATTTTACCTGGAATCAGTCTCTAAACAGCTGTGGGTGTTGTCTCCTTATGTCCTCCTCTAGTTTCCAAGTAGCTTCTTAGCCTGAATTTTGGTTCCACAGCACTTTTACTAACGGTATCTGCTTGTTCCATAGCTGCTTCACCTCATAAGCTAAAATCTCTATGGGCTCTTCTTCATATGTGAGGTCTGGATTCACTTCAATTTCTTCTACCGGTAGTACATGAGATGGGTTTGATCGATACCTCCTCAACATAGACACATGGAAGACATTATGTATCTTTTCTAACTCTGGACGTAGTGCCAAACGATATGCCAAAGGACCCACTCTTTCCAGAACCTCATATGGCCCAATGAAACGAGCACTCAGTTTTCCCTTTCTGCCGAATCTCATAATCCTCTTCCAAGGGGAAACTTTGAGGAATACTTTATCACCTACTGAACACTCGATATCCCTTCTTTTTAAATCAATGTACTTCTAACGGTCTGATGCAGTCTTAAGTCGATCTCTGATCAACCTGATCTTCTCCTCAGTTTGCTGAACAATTTCGGGGCCCAATCATCTTCCTTTCACCTACTTCATCCTAACACAGGGGAGTTCTGCACTTTCTGCCATACAAAGCTTCATATGGAGGCATCCCAATGCTTGATTGGTAGCTGTTGTTATAAGCAAACTCAATCAAAGGCAAGTGTGTGTCCCAACTGCCCTCAAACTCAATCACACAAGCCCGTAGCATGTCCTCCAAGATCTGAATTACCCTCTCAGACTAGCCATCTGTCTGTGGGTGGAATGCCGTACTAAAGTTCAATCTAATTTATAGGGCTCTTTGAAGACTACCCCAGAATCTAAAAGTGAACCTAAGATCTCTGTCTAATACAATGGATACTGGCACCCCATACAGTCTTACTATCTCATCTATGTACAACTTGGCCAATCTTTCTAAATTGTAGTCCATCCGAACTGGCAGAAAATGAGCAGACTTGGTTAGTCTGTCAACAATGACCCAAACTGCATCATGACTCTTCTGTATCCTCGGAAGTCCTATCACAAAATCCATCGTTCTTCTCTCCCATTTCCATTCTGGTACTGGTAGTTGATGTAACAAACTAGTGGATACTTGATGCTCTGCCTTCACTTGCTGACAAGTTAGGCATTTGGAAACAAATTCTGCCACATCTCTTTTCATACCCATCCACCAGTAATGCTCCTTTAGCCCTCTATACATTTTTGTGCCACCAGGGTGCATGGCAAAAGGAGACTCATGTGCTTCCTTCAAAATAATCTTCCTCAAATCAACATCATTAGGAATACACATTCTGCCCTAATGTAGTAATAGACCGTCATTTCTTATTGAGAATTCTGGTTTCTTTGTAACACCCTCCCGGTAGCAACTCCGTACATTCTACTGTTCCGGTGACCGGTGTCGGTCCGGACAGCTAGAACGTTCGGAAAAATATTTAAACTAAAGTGAGGGACCATAATTAACTCAAATATTAATAAGAAACATTTAGTAAAAATTTTAGAAATAAAATACAACCAAGTTAAACGAGCCGGTGCCCTAGCGAGGGGTAACCCAGAGGGAAGTTGCGGTTCTCGCAACTAGGAACACTAGACCCGGGTAAAAATTCATAAAATAATTTTTAGGACTCCAGAGAAGGGTCATTGAGGTTCCTATGGCATTAGAATGCCAAGAAAATATTTAGAAAAATTTTTCAATCGGTACAGACAATTTTGACCCGTTAAGCCAAACGGAGGGCATTTTGATCATTTCGCCTTCAGAGGTGATTTTTGGCCGACTTGTCCAGTTAAGTAAATAATTAATATGACATAAAATATGAAGAAACATTACCAAAAATTAAATTGAAATTGAGTAGTGATGAAAAGAAAAGAAAATGAGGAAAAAGGCTCATTTATGACATATGATGATGTCATTTAAAAAGCCACCACCAATCACATGTAAACAACCCTTTAATTAATCAATAAAAGAGACAAAGAAAGACCAAAAAATTCTGCTCTTCTTCTTCTTCATCCTAAAAAACGTGACCTCTCCCCATCTCCCTCCATTGATTTCCAATCCAAAGCTCCATTTCCCTCTCCATTTCACCCTAAAACCCTAGAGACCTTTCATAAAAATTTGTCCTTGCACCTTGCAAAACCTTTTGGCAGCCAAGAAAAAGAAAGAAAGTGAAGTTTGGGGCTTGAAAAAATCTGCCTACAAGAGGTTAGTGCACCTATCTACTTAAAACTCTTTAATTTCATGATTAGGGACTTGAATTTAGTAAGGAATTGTAACTAAAATGAATAAAAACTATGTGTATGTATGCCATAAATTTCGGCTGCCCTAAGGAAGGAACAAAGATGGAGTGTTTTTGATGGTTTTAATGGACTTAGAATGAATTAAAGATTATGCTTAAGGTGTCATATATAATGAATGAAAGTGTTTAACTAGGTGTATGGGTGAATTGAAATGGAAACTAGGGTTTTGAGAAGTGAAAATTTGACTTGGCTTAGGAAATTGTTAGAGAACATTTTAATGGTCAATTAGTGACCATTTTAGGTAAGTTGACTATAATTTGGACTGAAATATAGCATGGCAAAGTGAAGGAGTATGCTGCCTAGGGACAGCAGCAGGGTGACTGAAATTTCAGTCCACTTGGACTGCCATATCTTTGGCTGTGTTGGTCCAATTGGTGTTTGGCCAATTGGACATGAAACTAGGCTTATAATGGCACATTTTTTCTGAAGAAACCATGCCCAAAAGACCAAAGCAAGAGGACCAAAAGTTGGCCCCAATCCGGATACCCTGCAACAGCACCTGCAGAAATGACCAAATGAACAGTAACTGTTCATTTAGCCATAACTCACTGTAGATATGGTCAATTGACCTGAAATTTTTACAGCAACAAGATAAGACATAGACAAACAACTTTCATGAAGGAACCTACCCCAAATTATGGCCAGAACCCATCCAACAAAGTGATTCCAGTCACTGTTCATGTTACTGTAGATATGGTCAATTCTGCAGTTTGGCAATCCGGCCAGCTGTGGTTTTTGGACCATATCTAGAGCTAAAAAACTCCAAATGGAGTGATTCAAAAAAGGAAATTCAACTAGACAAAATAAGGAACAACTTTTATGTTTACCATTTCCTCAAATTCCCACTGGAACAGGGCTTAATGGAACAGTGAAGTTAGGCTTCAAAAACTGAAAATTCTGCCCTCTTGGTTTTAAGCATAGAAATGGTAATGGCAATCAATTCCAACAAGTTTTAAATACAAAATGTGGTATGTTTGGGGTGTTAAAACCAATACACCTATTTTCTATCCAAAAGTCAACATTTTTGTTGACCAATGAGGTGAATAGTGACACCAAAACTTGAAATTCAAAATTTGAATTAGAAATGCATCTAGGGGACTTTAAATTGCAATTGGCAATTGATACTAGCAAATGTAAAACTCAAAATGTGGGATCTTGGTGTAATTAGAATTAATATATCCATTAAGTATAAAAAAAGTCAACATTTTGGTTGACTAATAAGGTGAATAGTAATCAAAATGATTAGTGAATTAAGATGAAGACCTAGAACCAATTCTAAGCTTAAATGCTTAGGATTGTATGACAAATGTGGACTATGCATCCTAGTCAAAATTGTTAAAAAAGAAATTAAGGCCATAAATTTGAAATCCATGAAATATTCATGGATTACTTGAAACATGAACAATAAGTCACCTAATTGATATGAATAGATAGTTAGGGCTTATATGCCCATCACAAATGGAATTCATAAAATATTAGTAACTCAACTTGAAATATAAAATTTGTAATTACATAAGTAGATTCTTGAATGTATAAATGAGAAAGGAAAAATGTTTTGAATACAATGGTACATGTGAACCATTGTTTAGAATTGTGATCAATATGAATAACATAATGAATGAATAAATGAACCATATTAATGTATGAATGAGACATTAGTTCTCATTATTGTAGAGAGGAGAAATATTTTGAGTACAATGGTATAAAAGGATAATTGATGTGAATTGTGATCATATGAATGATCAAATGAATGTATGAATTATAATTGAAATTTATCATGAAATAATAATGTCATAAAATACAAAATATTAATATTTAATGATATTATGTGCCCTTGTATTGCCTAGACACGTGTGTCAGATTGGATAGATTGGCATGCCAATAGGGTATTGTTTTAGCAGTACTGCAAAAGGCTTTATGCCTGTATTCATGGCTTTATACCCGTATTCATGACTTTATGCCAACATTCATGGCTTTTACGCCCGTTTATGTGATATCATGGCTTTTTAGCCATTTTGACTTCATACATGGTTGACGTTTTGCGTCTCATGGTATGACGGCCCGAGGCACCGCGGTGTCCAGTGCCAACGACCCGTTATCCAGTCCAGTTGTCCAGTATAGGTTACTTGGGCAACCAAATGAATGAAAGTGGACAAAGTTAACGAAAAGAAAAAAAAAAGGGATATACAAATGCAAAACAAATAAGGCATATACATTAAATACACATTTATTTTCTACTATTTTCTTTTATTTTATTATTGCACCACTAAGCTTTATGCTTAGCGCGTCGCTTTTGCAACGCGTAGGTACTGAAGATTTGGACAGAGGGCCCAGTAAACCACAGATTGAGTAAGGCCGTTCACAGTTCTGCATAGTGTCCATGTCACCTCACAGGCTACAGTGCATTGGTAGGGCACTAGGTTTCATTTTGGTATTTTGTAACTAATGTTTATTTTCTTATATGTAATTGAACTTATGTAACATATTTTGATGTTTATGTAAATAATGAAAATTGTATTTTTGAATGGAAGAGTGAATGTCTATTTATGACTAGTACATGATTAACAAATGAGATGAATGATTGAGAAACGAATGGTTGAAAAATATTGAGATCTTGATATTGGAGTTTGAGAGTGATGGGATATGAATGTTAGAAGTGTTTTTCACAGGTTGCGAAGAACTATTTTCTCCATTTTTAGCCGGTACTTTGCCGGATTTTCTATAAAATTTTCGGAACCTCAAATAAATTATAATTTCGATAAAAGGCTTAAATAAATTATATTTCATAAATTATATTCATAAATATGACAAAAATTGATTAAGGTAAAATAGAGTGTGCCGATACACCGTGTGACATTGCTTACTCGGATGTACTGTACACGGGTAAAGGGTGTCACATTTAGTGGTATCAGAGCACGGTTTAGGCGTTTCTGGGCCTAGATTGAGTCCATACCATGCATTGCATTTGTAAGAGTCGAGGTGACACTAATGCAGATCTGTTTGTCTTTCTTATTTTGAATAGGATATGGACCCTACATCTCAGAGGGCAGTCGAGGAGGAAGTGGAGAGTCATGCTCCACCTGCAGCAGCTGAGACTGGGGGTAGGGGAGAACCTACTCCGCCAGCTCAAGCAGAGCAGCTCGTCACCTCCACAGGCCATGTTCCAAAGAAATGGCCGATTTCTTTAGACAAATGGCCTGGGTAATGCGATTACCACCACCACCACTCCACCAGTAAATCACATCCGGAAAGGCTAAGAAAGTTTGGAGCGGTGGACTTCTATGGTAAGAGAGAAGATGATTACATTGCGGTAGAGAATTTGTTGAATGCAGTGCAGAGTTCTAAAACAACTCCATTGCACCCCAGAGCAAAATTTAGAGGCTGCCATATCTCTGTTACAAGATGATGCATACGAGTGATGGGACACGGTGTCCAGTGAAGTACAGCAGGAAATAGTAACTTGGGATTTCTTCCTCTCTGAGTTCAAGAAGAAATATGTGGGTAGTGTATACCTGGAAGAGAGAAGAAGAGAATTCATTAACCTGAGGCAGAGACAGCTGTCAGTGGCTGAGTATGAGAAGGAATTTGTCCGACTGAGCCGCTATGGAAGGGAGATAGTCCCTAATGAGGCCGAGAGGTGTAAGAGATTTGAAGAGGGATTGAATGACAATATAAAGCTCATGATCACTGCCTTGGGAATCACTGACTTCACCAAGCTAGTGGAAGCTGCATTAAAAGTGGAGAAAGTGAGAATAAATGAACAAAATAGGAAAGATAGGCAGCGTAAGAGGGAATTTGGACCAGGACAGTCAAGTATACCAACTGATAGTAAGAAGTTTAAGGGTTCTAGTTTACAAGATCGCACACAGGCCACAGAGGCGATTGGAATCTCTATAGCTAGTTCCCTGCACAATAACAAGAGGATTAACCGTGCTCGAATGTATGCATTGTGGTAGAAGACACAGAGGGGAGTGTCGACTGTTAACTGGGGAGTGTTTCAAGTGTGGGGCTACGGATCATTTCATAAGAGATTGCCCTCAGAGGAGTGGTTCAATAGCTCCGGTACAAGTTGATAGAACTTTCCCTATAGTTCAAAGGGGTAAAAGATCGGCAGAGTAAAACGCATCGACATTTCACAGAAGATTGTTTCAGAGACAGCTTGAAAAGCCCAAGTCGTGGTGGTACCACAAATATATGCTATGGAAGCTCAGGAAGAGCCAAACCCAGACACTGATGAGGCGATACAAGGAAGTGAAGAAACAAGGAGGTAGCAACTCCCCGATTACTCAAGTCAAGTAAATTTCGAGGACGAAATTTAAATTAGAGGGGAAGAGTTGTAACACCCTCCCGGTAGCAACTCCGTACATTCTACTGTTCCGGTGACCGGTGTCGGTCCGGACAGCTAGAACATCCGGAAAAATATTTAAACTAAAGTGAGGGACCATAATTAACTCAAATATTAATAAGAAACATTTAGTAAAAATTTTAGAAATAAAATACAACCAAGTTAAACAAGCTGGTGCCCTAGCGAGGGGTAACCCAGAGGGAAGTTGCGGTTCTGGCAACTAGGAACCCTAGACCCGGGTAAAAATTCATAAAATAATTTTTGGGACTCCAGAGAAGGGTCATTGAGGTTCCTATGGCATTAGAATGCCAAGAAAATATTTAGAAAAATTTTTCAATCCAGATGCATAATTTTGACCCGTTAAGCCAAACAGAGGGCATTTTGGTCATTTCGCCTTCAGAGGTGATTTTTGGCCGACTTGTCCAGTTAAGTAAATAATTAATATGACATAAAATATGAAGAAACATTACCAAAAATTAAATTGAAATTGAGTAGTGATGAAAAGAAAAGAAAAGAAAATGAGGAAAAAGGCTCATTTATGACATATGATGATGTCATTTAAAAAGCCACCACCAATCACATGTAAACAACCCTTTAATTAATCAATAAAAGAGACAAAGAAAGACCAAAAAATTCTGCTCTTCTTCTTCTTCATCCTAAAAAACGTGACCTCTCCCCATCTCCCTCCATTGATTTCCAATCCAAAGCTCCATTTCCCTCTCCATTTCACCCTAAAACCCTAGAGACCTTTCATAAAAATTTGTCCTTGCACCTTGCAAAACCTTTTGGCAGCCAAGAAAAAGAAAGAAAGTGAAGTTTGGGGCTTGAAAAAAATCTGCCTACAAGAGGTTAGTGCACCTATCTACTTAAAACTCTTTAATTTCATGATTAGGGACTTGAATTTAGTAAGGAATTGTAACTAAAATGAATAAAAACTATGTGTATGTATGCCATAAATTTCGGCTGCCCTAAGGAAGGAACAAAGATGGAGTGTTTTTGATGGTTTTAATGGACTTAGAATGAATTAAAGATTATGCTTAAGGTGTCATATATAATGAATGAAAGTGTTTAACTAGGTGTATGGGTGAATTGAAATGGAAACTAGGGTTTTGAGAAGTGAAAATTTGACTTGGCTTAGGAAATTGTTAGAGAACATTTTAATGGTCAATTAGTGACCATTTTAGGTAAGTTGACCATAATTTGGACTGAAATATAGCATGGCAAAGTGAAGGAGTATGCTGCCTAGGGACAGCAGCAGGGTGACTGAAATTTCAGTCCACTTGGACTGCCATATCTTTGGCTGTGTTGGTCCAATTGGTGTTTGACCAATTGGACATGAAACTAGGCTTATAATGGCACATTTTTGCTGAAGAAACCATGCCCAAAAGACCAAAGCAAGAGGACCAAAAGTTGGCCCCAATCCGGATACCCTGCAACAGCACCTGCAGAAATGACCAAATGAACAGTAACTGTTCATTTAGCCATAACTCACTGTAGATATGGTCAATTGACCTGAAATTTTTACAGCAACAAGATAAGACATAGACAAACAACTTTCATGAAGGAACCTACCCCAAATTATGGCCAGAACCCATCCAACAAAGTGATTCCAGTCACTGTTCATGTTACTATAGATATGGTCAATTCTGCAGTTTGGCAATCCGGCCAGCTGTGGTTTTTGGACCATATCTGGAGCTACAAAACTCCAAATGGAGTGATTCAAAAAAGGAAATTCAACTAGACAAAATAAGGAACAACTTTTGTGTTTACCATTTCCTCAAATTCCCACTGCAACAGGGCTTAATGGAACAGTGAAGTTAGGCTTCAAAAACTGAAAATTCTGCCCTCTTGGTTTTAAGCATAGAAATGGTAATGGCAATCAATTCCAACAAGTTTTAAATACAAAATGTGGTATGTTTGGGGTGTTAAAACCAATACACCTATTTTCTATCCAAAAGTCAACATTTTTGTTGACCAATGAGGTGAATAGTGACACCAAAACTTGAAATTCAAAATTTGAATTAGAAATGCATCTAGGGGACTTTAAATTGCAATTGGCAATTGATACTAGCAAATGTAAAACTCAAAATGTGGGATCTTGGTGTAATTAGAATTAATATATCCATTAAGTATAAAAAAGTCAACATTTTGGTTGACTGGTAAGGTGAATAGTAATCAAAATGATTAGTGAATTAAGATGAAGACCTAGAACCAATTCTAAGCTTAAATGCTTAGGATTGTATGACAAATGTGGACTATGCATCCTAGTCAAAATTGTTAAAAAAGAAATTAAGGCCATAAATTTGAAATCCATGAAATATTCATGGATTACTTGAAACATGAATAATAAGTCACCTAATTGATGTGAATAGATAGTTGGGGCTTATATGCCCATCACAAATGGAATTCATAAAATATTAGTAACTCAACTTGAAATATAAAATTTGTAATTACATAAGTAGATTCTTGAATGTATAAATGAGAAAGGAAAAATGTTTTGAATACAATGGTACATGTGAACCATTGTTTAGAATTGTGATCAATATGAATAACATAATGAATGAATAAATGAACCATATTAATGTATGAATGAGACATTAGTTCTCATTATTGTAGAGAGGAGCAGTATTTTGAGTACAATGGTATAAAAGGATAATTGATGTGAATTGTGATCATATGAATGATCAAATGAATGTATGAATTATAATTGAAATTTATCATGAAATAATAATGTCATAAAACACAAAATATTAATATTTAATGATATTATGTGCCCTTGTATTGCCTAGACACGTGTGTCAGATTGGATAGATTGGCATGCCAATAGGGTATTATTTTAGCAGTACTGCGAAAGGCTTTATGCCTATATTCATGGCTTTATGCCAACATTCATGGCTTTTACGCCCGTTTATGTGATATCATGGCTTTTTAGCCATATTGACTGCATACATGGTTGACGTTTTGCGTCTCATGGTATGACGGCCCGAGGCACCGCGGTGTCCAGTGCCAACGACCCGTTATCCATCCGTTCAAAGATAGGTTACTTGGGCAACCAAATGAATGAAAGTGGACAAAGTTAACGAAAAGAAAAAAAAAAGGGATATACAAATGCAAAACAAACAAGGCATATACATTAAATACACATTTATTTTATGCTATTTTCTTTTATTTTATTATTGCACCACTAAGCTTTATGCTTAGCGCGTCGCAAACTGAAGATTTGGACAGAGGGCCCAGCAGACCACAGATTGAGTAAGGCCATTCACAGTTCTGCATAGTGTCCGTGTCACCTCACAGGCTACAGTGCATTGGTAGGACACTAGGTTTCATTTTGGTATTTTGTAACTAATGTTTATTTTCTTATATGTAATTGAACTTATGTAACATATTTTGATGTTCATGTAAATAATGAAAATTGTATTTGTGAATGGAAGAGTGAATGTCTATTTGTGACTTGTACATGATTAACAAATGAGATGAATGATTGAGAAACGAATGGTTGAAAAATATTGAGATCTTGATATTGGAGTTTGAGAGTGATGGGATATGAATGTTGGAAGTGTTTTTCACAGGTTCCGAAGAACTGTTTTCTCCATTTTTAGCCGGTACTTTGCCGGATTTTCTATAAAATTTTCGGAACCTCAAATAAATTATAATTTCGACAAAAGGCTTAAATAAATTATATTTCATAAATTATATTCATAAATATGACAAAAATTGATTAAGGTAAAATAGAGTGTGCCGATACACCGTGTGACATTGCTTACTCGGATGTACTGTACACAGGTAAAGGGTGTCACATTCTTGCCCTGTCTGACTTCTTCCAATAGCTTCTGATACCTTTCACCATTCTGAGCAGCCATTCTGATCTGATTAATCAACACTGGCTGTACATGCCATGGAACTGCTGTCTGCCCCTCATCATTAATCTCTAAGCTGGAATGTAATGATCTCAACTTAAGTACCATAGACAAAGAAGAAACTCTAAGACTTGCCATAGTCTTGCGACTTAAGGGGTCAGCCACCACATTAGCTTTCCCTGGCTGATAGTGTATTAGATAATTGTAGTCTTTTATCAACTCGAACCATCTCCTTTGTCTCAAATTCAACTCTTTCTGGGTGCCTAGATGCTTCAAACTCTTATGATCTGTATAGATGTAGCACTTCTCCCCATACAAATAGTGTCTCCAGATCTTAAGAGCAAATACAATAGCTACAAGCTCCAAATCATGTGTTGGATAATTCCTCTCATGCGGTTTCAGCTGGCGTGATGCATAGGCAATTAAATTTCGATCTTGCATCAATACACAACCTAACCCATTGTGAGAAGCATCACTATAAACTATATATTCTTTACCCGGAGTAGGTAAAGTCAGGACTGGAGCTTCAGTCAAACACCTCTTTAATTCATCAAAACTCTGCTGACATTTGTCCGTCCACTGAAATTTCACATCTTTTCAAAGTAGCTTAGTCAATGGAGATGCCAACGTAGAGAATCCCTTCAAAAATCGACGGTAGTATCCAGCTAAACCCAGAAAACTGCGAATCTCCGTGATATTTCTGGGTGGCCTCCAATTAAGGACAGCTTCAATCTTACTTGGATCTACCTTGATGCCCTCTACTGATACTACGTGCCCTAAGAAAGATATTTCTTTCAGCTGAAATTCACACTTCGATAATTTGGTATATAGTTGTTTCTCTCTCAAAGTCTGTAGTACAATCCACAGATGTCTATCATGGTCTTCTGCACTCCTCGAATAGACCAATATATCATCTATGAATACCACAATAAACTGATCGAGGTATGGTCTGAAGATAGTGTTCATCAGATCCATAAAAGCAGCCGGAGCATTAGTTAACCCGAATGGCATGACTAAGAACTCATAATGGCCATAACGGGTTCTGAAGGCAATTTTAGAAATACTCTGCTCTTGTACTTTCAGCTGATAATAACCTGATCTCAGGTCAATTTTGGAGAACATAACTGCACCCCTCAACTGATCAAACAAGTCATCAATGTGGGGCAATGGATATTTATTTTTTATTATCACCTTATTTAACGGGCGATAGTCAATGCATAACCGGATAGTGCCATATTTTTTCTTAACAAACAACACTGGTGCTCCACAAGGTGACACACTAGGGCGGATAAAGCCCTTGTTAAGCAACTCTTGCAACTGTACTTTCAACTCCTTCAATTCTGCAGGTGCCATTCGATATGGTGTTATGGAGATTGGGTCCACACTAGGCATAACATCAATCTCAAACTGCACCTCTCTTTCTGGAGGTAATCTTGGCTATTCATCAGGAAACACATCCGAAAAGTCACATACTGTAGAAATATCCCTTAGTGTTGGACTTCCCACTTGGGTGTCTATCACATGTGCCAAGTATGCTTCACACCCCTTTCTGATCATCCTTCTGGCTAGTGCAGCCGAAATGATGTTTGATGGCAGTAAATGCCTCTCCCCATGTATTACCACATCACCGTACAGAGGGAGACCAAAAGTGACTGTCTTTAGTCTACAGTCAATCATGGCGTGATGCCTAGCTAACCAATCCATGCCCAAGATGATATCATAATCTCTGAAGGGCATTTCAATCAAATTTGACAGAAAAACATGTCCTTGGATCACCAAAGGACAGTCTCTATAGATTCTGTTGACTTGAACCTATTGTCCTAATGGACTAGTTACTAGCACTTCAAAACTCTTTTGACACATGGAATAACAAGTGAACTGACTATGCTAGCACTAACATACGAGTGGGTTGAACCCGGATCAAACAACACAAATACTTCTTAATCAGAGATAGAGAATGTACCAACTACAACATCAGAAGTCTCAGCCTCTTCTCGCTGTCTCATCGTGTAAACCCGGGTTGAAGCACTTCTTTGTGCTGACTGACCAACAGTACCTTGACTGCCCGAAGCATTACCTCTACCTCTGCCTCTTCCTCTGCCAACCGGTTGTGAACCTCTGGGAGTAGGACTATGTATAGATCCTTTTGCAGTAGTAGGAGCTGGACCGAATCTAGGAGCACTAATACAGTCTTTAGCAAGATGGCCCTTGCCTCTACAGTTAAAACAGGCTCCTGTTGCCCAATAGCATTCTCCCCCATGAACCTTGCCACAAGTCTCACAAGGGCGGGGAGGTTGTGAACCCCTGCTCGACTGCTGACTAGACCTAGGGGGTCTCTATCCAGAGAATCTGCCCCATCCAAACCTTCCACCTCGACCTCGTCTAGGTCCACCAAATTTCTTCTTCTTTCCCGAGGTACCACTAGGACTTTGCTCTACTGACTTTTCCCCCTTGTCCTTCTCTCTAATTTTTCAGCTTTCTCTAATTTTTCTTTTGCTGGGGTCGCTTCTGATTCAATTCTTTCCAACTCAAGTGCTTCAGAAATGAGCTCTGAGAAATTACTGTGTCTGAATCCCACTACTTGCATCCAAAGGCTGGGGTTCAAACCCGTCTCAAATCTCTTGCACCTTTTCTTGCTGGTAGAAAGGAGACTCCCAGCATAGTGGCTTAAACGGGAGAACTCCCTCTCATATTCTGCCACAGTTTTGTTACCTTGCTTCAAACTCAGAAATTCTTGGAGTTTTTGATCCACATATGCATCTGGGACGTATTTCTATTTAAACTCTCTGATGAAGTCATCCCAAGTCAGTACTGGTGGTTCAGCCAAGCTGTGGGGGACAGTCTTCCACTAATCATACGCATCCCCTTGCAGTAGTGACACAGAGTATTCAAATTTCAACTCATCTGGGTAGTGCAGCTTCTTAAACACTCGGTCCATCCTCTCTAGCCACTGCTCTGCTTCAAAAGGGTCTACTGTACCCTTGAATTCCGTAGCCCCATACTTCAACAGCTTGTCATACTGTCTGGCTGGAGGCTGTGGTTGTATCACAGATGTCTGGGGTGGAGCTTGAGCAGGCATACCCCCAGCCATTTGTTAAAACATTACCGCCATCTGTTGTGCAAACTGTGCAGGAAACTGCGGTATTTGTGGCGTTGGTGCCACTGACCCACTAACATTCTGTAGAGCTGAGGCTTCCCCTTATGCCTCAGCTTCAACAGATTGCTCAACTAAGCGATCCCCTTCTTCCATCTGAAGCAGGATATCTCCTGAACAAATAACACAAGGAGATTTTCCTCCGTTAGTTCATATTTATGATGTAATGCACTATATGTAACAAATAAGGACATTGAGCAGTTGTACTTAGCAAAGAAAAGACACAAATTCATAAGTTAAAACATACTTTAAAAATTTGCTTTGATACCACTAAAACATGTTGCACCTTACCCCTCTGTAAGGCATAACATGATCCCGTAGAATACTTAATGAACCACCGAGCTTCACCTACCGATAACTCATTAAGTACCCTACAAGGGATTTTAAAACAATTTTCTTACTTTTTATAAGTGGTGAGCATTTTCTAATAGGTATCAAAACATTTAATTAGAGTTTGAAAAATAGTTAAGATTTTTATCCCATTTTATTTTTCTGCAAATTTTATAAAAATTTCGGCAGAGTGTCATCTGTATTTTGAGAAAACAGTTCTTCAAATACCTGTAATAAGTACTTCCAAAGATTTATCTCAACAACTTCATCAATTTCACAACCATCCCAACCAATTTCAACATCATTTCTTAATTTTCAAAATTCAACAATCATCAAAATACTACCAATTAATTTCATTTAAATTAAAATAAAATATTTTCATTCATATTTCATTAAAGATAAAACAATTTATATATATCATTCCAAAAATATACATTAGGAAAAATCCAAACTAAAATTTATTACAAGCTTTATACAATTGCTCATGACCATTTCCTACATTTACATACATTACATACATCAAAATAATTTTTACAATTAGGGTATAAAATATACCCGATAAACTTCAGGGAAGGTGGCTCCACAATCCTCAGCAGCTCACTCTGTTGCTCCTCTAGTCTCTATATCTGCGACAGCAATAACAGCCATCGCTGAGTACTAGGACTGAGTGGTGCATAATATACTAAAATAACATTTATGCAGCATTTAAATCATACTTATTTAAAAATTAAACTGAATATGAGAAATAAATACAAAACATGATTTATATGCATTCACTCCAAACAATTTTATTTCGAAAGTCTCAAAACAAATTTCATAAAAACACACAGTTATATCATGCCATTCGAAACAAATATCATCTCAATAGCCAGAAGCTAATGAGAAGTCACATCACAAGGCTAGCTAGCTCAAATATATGGGAACCCATTCTTTTTCTTCTTCTACTGGCACACACCTCAACACTTCAGCCAGAGAAGGAATCAAAACTCGAAACTAATTTCCCCCACTAGTCATGCTAGTGAGGTATTCAAATATATGGTCATGACACTGTGGTTTCAAAACTATCTTAACAATTTACTAAACATTTATTGCTATTTCAAACACAAACAAGTAACCTTTCAACAATTTAAATCAAAAGCATAATAAATATTTCTAGACAATGTTGTCAGAATGTAATATTTCAATTTATTCAAAACAATGTGCAGAAGAAAATTTACAGAAATTCTATGTTGTGCGCAAACCTTATACAAGTCGCCTCTTGGCCTTGACTCAACACTTCGGGTTCTTTCTCGGTATTCCTTTCCACTGAAACAAACAATTTCACAGTGTTTTAGTATCATAATTTATCATAACTCCAAAAATAAATTCAAATCTACTTATACCTAACTTTAATATGCTAAACTTGGCGTTTTTTAAAATTTGTGTTTCGGGGTTACTATTCACTACACTATTCAAGTCAATTTGTTGACTTTCTAAGGCTTAATAGGTATGGAAATTCTAATTTCACTCACATACCACATTTTGGTTACCTAATTTGTTGGTTTTGATTGCTTTCTCAAAACTTAAGTCTTTTAGGCAAAATTTCAAATTTTTAGTTTTGGTGTCTTATGTTGCACTGTTCCATTGGTCATGTTGCTGTTAGAATTTGGCTAAGTTTTCTTCATAGAATTTGTTCCTTATTGTCTTAAATTTATTCTCCTTTCTGAATCACTCCAATTGGAGTTTTGTAGCTCAAGTTATAGCCATTTGAATCATGGCTGCTGGATTGGTCTAACCCAGATTTCTGGGCACCAAAACTGGTTCTGGCAATTTTAAGTAACCAAATTTGGGTGGCTAAATGACTTGGTTAAGGGCATAATTTGGGTTTATATTCTTCATAAAAGTTGTAGGGCTATGTCTCAAATTTCTACTGGTGACATTTCAGGTCATTTAGACCTGCCTAGCCCATGTTATGGCCAAATGAACAAACACTGTTCATTTAGTCATTTTGTACAGGTCAGTTTGCCTAATCCGGATTTGGCCAATTTGTTCACTATGCTATGGTCACTTTCTGGGCATGATTCCAAATGAAAAATGTGCCATTTTGTGTCTAGTTTCCTTCCCAATTGGCCTTGCACCAATTGGGTTGGTAAATTTTTAGTTTTGGTCCCTGAAAGGGACCTTGGTCATGCTGCCTGCATCATGTCCCTAAGCAATCCGAATTTCTATTCAATTCCAACACTTCCAACATACCACACTTGGTCACAAATGACCATTTTTCAGCTGAAACAAGGTTAAACACCTCATTTAACAAATTCTTACATTTTTCCTCCCAAAACCCTAGGTGCCAAACCCTAATTTTCATACACTTTAAATCTAATATATTCCAATCACCAATCCATAGCTTACATACATCATTCAACTTAAACAAACCTTTAAATACATCAAATTTACTCATTTTAAACCTTAACTTACTGCTAGCCTAATTTACATCTAGTCCTCCAATAATTATTTTTGTTTTATTTTAAGCATATTTCTAAGTTCATTAAGCTATATATACAATAATTAAACTAAAAATTTGAAGTTTGAATTACTAACTTTATGCAGAATTTTCTTTCCCTTCAAACCTCTTTCTTTCTTCTTTCTTTCTTTTTGGACCTTCCTTTCTGGTTGCCCAAACAAATTTTAACCGTGGCAAAACAATTTTCTATGGTGAGATTTTGAAATTTGCAAGCTCAAAGATAAGCTTTAATGGTGGTTTTGTGGAGAGGGAGAGGTAAGAGATGGGAGACGGCAACTTTGTGAAGATGACACTTTTTGATATTTTTTTTCTTTCTTTTATGTTTTTTTTAACCTTATGGAAGACCAATAATTATCAAAAAATTAAATGTTTAATTATAATGTTTATTGCATCATGCATGATGTCATGCATGATGTCATCACTTTTCACTTTTCCTTTTTCTTTTTTTTTTCTATTTATTTTTCCATTAGTTCTTTAATTTAATTCTCAACTCCAAAATTTTCTTTTCTTCGATTTTTTTAACAGTTAGGTCGGGAGTCAGCTCCAGGGGTCAATTGACCAAATTGCCCCTCGCCAGTTCGACCTGGTTTGCAAATAATTCAATATTTCTTCTGGATCCATGACCTAATTATTTGATCGGCTTAACATTTCTTTTTTGTGATTTTCTCTTTTCCACTGTGTTCACAATAGTCCTAAAGATCACGGCATCACATTTTATTGTTCAAAATTTGAGTTTAGATCGACTTCGCAATCCTTCCCGAGAAGGTCACCCATCGCTGTGACTCTCGGCTCATTTAACTTCTTATGTTCTGTTTTTCTTATTTATACTTAACTAATTGACAATTACTAATTATTTGTGTTTAGGGCTTATCTAGTTGTCTTAAGTGTGGTTCTAATCCCCTAAAATATTCGGACCGACATCGATCAACGGAATAGTGAAATATACCAGGCTATACAAATAGGGGTGTTACATTGATCCCTTATACAGCTCTCTTAATCTAATACTTGCCAATGAGGTCAACTCAAGCCAGACTTTCGCTTAATAATCCAAGTGTAGGGGCCAGCGAGATTAACTCAAAGTCGTGCTCACTTCGACTTATCCATATATAAGGATCGAATCCCAATGAGTTAAGTTTTAGCCGCAACTATCCATCCTACCCATATCCATATCCACACCATACTCATGTCAACACACACACACAGAGCTCTAAGTTATCTTAAGGCAACCTTCACAAACAAATTCAATAACATATGCAACAAAGGAGCATGCCTAGCATTTAACTAATTTTGTAAATACATATAAGTAAATGCATGAGCATGCATTGAATATAAATTAATAATATTAAAATTACAAATAAAATTAATATCAAACTCATAGACTAATCGATTTGACTGTAACTGGTTCGGCAGAAAGGAGAAGAAAAGCTAGCCAGCACCGATTACCTAGGCAAACACATTGACCTCTATCAAAATTACTGATATAATTAATTAATTAATTAATTTAATCAAAGAAGCAAGAATAATTCCTAAGGTCTTGCCAAAATTTCAGTAGAGTATCTCCTATAACTGGACCTAAGCCCCCTGTAAGAAAAAATGAATTAACAATAACACACAGAGCCTCAGGCCCATAACAATAATTATAATGCCCATCTAAGGCCTACAAGAAACCTAATCTAAGTCCAAACATTCAAACTTTAGCTTGGGTCCCTAACTCCTCTCAGTCTAAACAAATATTTTCAGCACTTCAAAAATTATAAAAAAATTCTTAGAGGTCCTCCACATTGTCCTTGTATTGATTAAATTTATTTCACTTAATTTTAAAAAGTCAAGAATATTTTATAGATTTATCAGCTAGCGTAGCCAAGGTAAAAATTATACAACTTGAGTTCGAGACCACCTTTTATCGCAAGGGTTTTTGCGGTCGCCGAACGATTCCCACTCAAGTGAGAAGTGAGGAGTCGCTACTTTAATTTTAAGGAAAATTAAAGAAAACCATTTATTGTTTAAAAACATAATTTTACCACTTCTTAGATAGAGATTCTGGGTTCGGGATCCGTATACGTGTGGGGAAGGTGTTAGGCACCCCACATCATCCCTCAATAAGAATAAATGGATTTAAAGATGTACTCTTTATAACTTAAACTGATAATTTTGGGGTTTAAATTATAATGTTAGTTCCCAATTTACTATAGGAACATTTGATGTTTCACCATTCCGGTTGTCCCAGGAATATAAGTAGATGGAATGACCCTAGGGTGAATTGTGACTTTGACTTTTATGATTAAATTCCTCCCTCTACAAAATTAGGACTCTAATTTCAGAGAGGCATTATTTGGTTCCTAAAGATTCATGATGAGTGAGGAGGACTCTTAGCTCACTCATCATTCATCTCATCATTGGTGTCCAAACAATTGAGAGTGTTGTGTGTGAAGTGAATTTTTATAATTTAACCAATATGGGTATAGATTTTCATTCCTTTTAATTAGGACTCCAATTCAAAAGGAATATGTCGATTAAAGCCTAGAGAGTTTTCTTCATCAAAGAGGACTCTTAGTTAATGAATCAAAGTCCCATCATCGGCAATATCAATTGTAAAATCTTTACCTATATTGATTGACAAATTTGCAATTTAGAGATTATGAGTCGGATCGTGCAAGCTTAGGTTATCAAATTTGAGGAAGAACTCTCCCTCAATAAGAATACAATCCAAGGAAGGACTCTCCGTTGTGCTTCAAAATCAAATATTTATTAACATGCTAAATGGAAAAATTTCCTCTGAAATTTAAATGACATAAAAATGCTTTTCATAAATAGAAAAGGGGCTCCAAGGAAAGTACTATCTCCCGAACTCTCAATATATATAAAGAGATTGTGGTTTTTTGCAAAAGGCATAAAAAATTTGCTTTTTACAAAGGAGGTTCAAGGAAAGGACTCTCTTTCGAACCCTCATATTTTATAAAGAGACTGTGCAGCATTTCTTTCGGACTCTTATTATTTTCTAATCTATAAAATGACATAAATGCTATAAAAATGCACCATTCCCTAACTCTATATTGTCTATGACAACTATACGTGTTATTTCTGATCTCTCAGATTCGCTAACCATGCAATACCCGAACTCATTCTAATGCACCTTGTTTTTATTATTGCCAATCTCTTACAGTCACATCCGAACTCTCTTCACTCTATTTATTACATCTGAACTCTAACTACTACCTATCATTTCATCCGAACTCAGACTATTATTTCTAAACTATTTTGAAATGAGAAACATGCCTTTAATATAAAATAAAATGATAAAAATTATATTTTATAGTACTGCAAGAACACAATAGTGACATTTACAAAACAAGCATAAATCAATTCTAACCTTATTTCCCTAAAAGCTCAGCATGACTAAATATTTATAGAGCTTAAGTTCTAGCTTACATAACATTGCAGATGCGACTTAAACTATCCCCTTTAAAAGAAACATGTAGATGTCAAAAGTTGTACCTGCAAAGGGGCTCTAGCAATGATAGGGTAAGTGAGTTCTGACACATGAAGCTCAGAAATGGAGGCAAAGCACTATCAAATTGATTTTTAGAAGTGACGGGTTAGGGTATCTTTGGAGAAAGTGAATTGTCTAATGCTGATACTATAATGAGGATTCTTTAGAAGAACTTACGTTTCTAAAGCCTCCTCTTTATATTCTCTCAGCTCTTTTCGGGAAAAGGACCCCCTCAACAGTGAAAATTTTGGGTATTTATGAGGAACAGGGGCCTTAAAATGGAGCCAGGATTCAAAATGAAAAAGAGAAAGGGTTTGGATTTAAAAGGACAACATTCGAGGGCCAAGAATTAAAGTGACCAAGGATTTAAGGGCAGCGATCAATCCAGGACTTCTCTATCCTTTTCTTCTTTGATCCAATGGTTGGGAGTTATGCCTTACAAATCAAATTAAGGGTTGGGATAGGAAGGTACCAAATTTGCATTTATTACTTCAATCCGAGGGCCTGAGATTTATCCTTACAAATAAAATCAATGGTGGAGACTGGAGCGTATTAAAATGCTTTAACTACCTAGAATCAATGGCCCAGATTCATCCTTACAAGTAAGATTAATAGTGAAGATTGAATCGTACCTCCATCGCTTTAATTAACTCAAATCTGATGGTGAAAATTCGATCTTGCAAACCAAGGGCTAGGATTCAAAGTGATGTCTTTGAAATCCTCACACAACCTTTCTACCTCGATCTTAGCTTGACATTCTTTCGATTTGGTGGTTTTCGATCTCTTTATCAGGTCCCTCCATCTGAACTGATCTTCAGTCATCTGAAACATCCTCATTCGATCCCTCTTGATCTGTCCTATGTCACCCTTTATGAAGTCACTTTCTCTGATCTCTTAAAAACCTGCAGCCTCTCTACATCACCCTTTATTCAAATTCTTTCAATCCAATCTCTAGGGTTGCTCAAAAGCCCTTTATCCTATCTCCTTTATCTGACCTATCCTTATCTGGTCTTTTCCAGTGTGCATTGAATATTGAGAAAACATTAAATGCTTTTATTAACTAGGATATCACTTTAGGTCTTACAAGTATTAAATGCCCAGGGCTATATATATAGGTGGGGAGGTTGTCACTATCACATTTTGCATTTACGCATTCTCTCTCTTCTCTCAAATCTCCGGTGATTTTCTCCTAGTTCTTGATCTTGGGTGACATTTTTCATCAAAGGTATAGTATTTGATCTTTTTCCGTCGTACATTTTCTTTCTTCAACTGAAAATGAGCAGCACCGATGGTCAGAGAGCGGGGAGCCCGCTATCATTACACGTTTCATAGACCTCCGATGAGGGTGAAGAGGTCGATCTAAGTAGGCAACTTGAGATTGAAATAGCAGTCCCTTTGATCTCTTACGAGCCTACCTGGTTGAGCCAGGTACAAGCTCCAATCCCAAGGAAAGAAGCTCTCCCGATGAATGAGGTGGCATTAATTCTTAATCACTTTGAGCTGGCACAGATCAGTCAGGAGTACAATCTCCTGACCAATGCTTTCAAGCTCATTAGATGTTACAAGGATCTCCGAGCTGATCACTTTTTCAAGGAGGGAGATCAGATTATGGTTTATGAATAGCAGTTCAAAGTCGGGTTGCGATTTCCCTTGGATTAGTTTTATAAGGATGTTTTGGGATACCATCAAGTTTGCGTGGCTCAACTGCACCTGAACTCATGGCAAACTCTAGTGGCCTTTTGAGATTTATGCCAAGCTAAAGGCCTGGAGCCCATAGTGAAAGTCTTTGCCAAACTACATCAGCTCGCCCGATGAAAGAATGATGAATATTGGTTCTTCCAGGTGAAGCCGAACTGGGGACACTTCACCAATCTTCTTAGCAATCTCAACCATCAAAATATGAGGCTTATTGATGAATTTAAAGTGGACCTCAAAGTGCATTCCCCTGGCTTTCACATAGATTGCTCTATCAAAATCCTTTTTTACTAATTTTGGCCTATTCCTTTGTTTGGCCTTTTGTTTATTCTTCTTATCCCTTGACTTGGGTTTGGAATGGATTTCACCTATGTTCTTTGAGTTGGGCTTAGAGGGCTTCCTATGTAGTGGACTTTCTGAGGAGGGAGATCTCTAAAGCAGTTTAGGAGGCCATGGCTTCTAAGAGTCAATTCTCAGCTGCGAATGCCCAGAATATAAAATTAGAGCAACAAATGAAGTCTTTTGAGGAGATAAAAGCTCAGCTATGGAAGGAATTCTAAGATGCCTAGGCGAGTCGAGCTACCGACTTGGCTAAGTTTGCTAAGGAGATAAAAGCAAAGGAGAACAAAGCCTTAAAGAGGGAAGCCATTGCTTATGTGCAGGCCCATGGCGATCTCCTAGCTGAGCTCATTAAGTGCTATCTTGAAGAGGACTTCACCTGGCTCGAGAAGCTCGCTCCGAGTGTTGAGGCTGAGAGCGAGAGCGAAAGAGAGAGAGAGAAGATGTGGATAATGTAACTGATGAGCAGGCTGGGGCAGACTCCCCCGCGGAGTGATGTAATATCAAATGTTTAATAAAATAAAAGATTTCTTTAAGATTGGTCTTTCTCATTTTCTTATCGAGATTGGATAATCAGATGACTGGCATTACATTACAGGTTCAATTATATGCAATAAGCTTTAGAGATCGGACTAACAACATAGAAATTGGAAATAAAACATAATACCGAACTTCAATCGAGAACAAATTTGAATTTTAGTTAAGTATAAAAAAATTGAACTTTATTGAGATCGGATGGTTTAAAGACCAGACTATAGAACAAAATAAGAACAATTATTGAGATCGAGTTATTTACAGACAAAAATTGGACTTAAATCAGAAAATTAAACTTCAATTAAAACTAAAACAAAAATGAGCTTAGAGATTGGATAATCAACACAGATTATAATTTCCGTACAATGACACGACACTCTTGCTTGTATTCAATCTCATCCCTTTGATGCATAATTATAAGAGCTCTTCTCACCTGCCACATTTAAAGATAATATCAATGAAAATGCATGGGATCTCAAGGAGAGTGTGATTGAGGATGGTTACTAGCTTTGATATAGTCTGCCTAAATAATGAGGACTCTGAAGTCTGAAAAAATATCACGTATGCAATGCAAGTTCATTATATTTTGCTTTGAAAGCAATTCTTGTTCAATAATGACATAATATACTGTTTCAATACACGATTCATCTTGTTAAGATGAACAAAATAATAAGTGTGGCAACAAAAATGAATTGACAAATTTCTGAATCAAACCATCACTGTCATGGTGTTATACTCCAAGAATTTGCAATATTGTGTGGGTACTGCTATTCTTAAGCAAGCCCAACACCATCTGACATCTCAAGAAAGATGCAAGGGCCTTGAAATTTTAAATAAACACTTACAATTGATTCATTCATCCCCATTCTAGCAAGTTCATCAATCAGCTTTCTTTCTGATTAAGTGGCAAAAAATTATTAAAACCAAATTTTACATTATGCAAGAAGTTTAGGAAAAGCAGAACAAATTGTTGAAGGGTCCATAAAAGAAAGAAAGAAACAAATTGTTGAAGTTTAGGAATGAAAGCCACATTGTCTCCAACAAACCTTTATCTCAGGAGTAAGAGTCACTTGTTGGTTTATGCCAGACTGCTGCTTCAATAGTTGAAACCTTAAAAAGATTTACTGCTTCAACTACATCTGCCTCAGTAGCAACATGGGACCTAAATCACAGTTAATGACAGATAGACAAATCAACCACATGAAGACACTGAATATAAGAAAGGAAAATTGTACACACATCAATTAACCCAAGCATACAAACGCATGTATGTACATATTATGAATGCGTGCAAAGAAACAAATTTAACTTTGGTAACATAGGTGAAGGATACAAGTTAGCCATGGAGGTTTCATGGTACATGAGATCAACTGCTCATCAGTTGTCCCTTTTACATTTTTCTTTCTTTATTCTTTTTGTTTGGTAGGACTTGAAACTAAGGAATATTCAAGTGTTAGAATGCCCATATTTAAAAGAGATGGGATGAGTGAGAGACAGTGGAAAAAACCCATAGACCCCTTACCTTAAGGTTTTGGGTTTGGATGTGATGTCAAACACATGGTATTGCCTAAGGCCCATAGAATTCTCCCTAGGCACTTTGGGCTCCCAGATTTCTAACAAGACCTAGTCAACCTTTTAATGTCAACCAAAGTCAACGGCAAATATGGTTTCAACACCAATATCATTCAGGTCTCTCTATGACTGGCTGCGTATCCAGAGTTCATGATTTTTACATCGTTAGTTTTTTAGTGCAGATATTAACAACCTATCAGGGAAAATTTTTTAAATCCAGAGAGGAAACAAAATGAAGTTTAGACAATCCCTAGGCACTGAAAGATCAAATTATTCGTCTTTAGAAGAAATGCTCTGGCGTGATGAAACATACAATAATTTTATGTGAATGGATTGATAGGCTTCACTTGCTCTAAATAGGATTTACAGATCCAGGTCAATCAGTCATGTCATGTTGCATGACAAGAACTTGGTAATCAATCAATATGATACCACCATTTCTGTGACATACAGAATCGATGTAATAAGTTTTACTAAACATATCATCAATTCAATTTTCATATAATGCCTCATGATCCTCCAGGGAATCCAAAATTAGAATTCTATTTCTTGATGAGATCACCATTAAATTACATTTGAGACAAGTTTCCGAAAAGACAACCACACACAAGTAATTACAAAAGAAATCTTGCGTACACTGCACAAATGGGCCCCTAACGAATTGATGTAGTCAAGTCAAATTATTTTTGCTTTCTGTAAATAGTCACATGAATCAACAAATTTTTTATTCATATTCTAATTCAAATGATATCTTGTACCACATTCTAAGCAATAATTCAATGCTTCATGTTTCACAATGTAGAAAGAGATGATTCTTCTTAATTTCAATTAATCTGTACATGAGTATATATATACAATTGATTCCTATAATTGTGTTCTACTAATTAGAAAGAAATCCTAAATAAGAAATCCTAAATAGGAATATAGAATACAAAATATACAGAGAAATAATATAGTGATTGACTTTCCATAACACTCCCCCTCAAGTTGGAGCATAGATGTTAATCATGCCCAACTTGTTACAAATATAGTTAATCCTAGCTCCATTCAGAGCTTTTGTAAAAATATCTCCTAACTGCTCTCCAGTTTTGATGTGTCCTGTTGAGATGATCTGTTATTGAATCTTTTCATGAACAAAGTGACAATCAATTTCAATATGTTTGGTCTGCTCATGAAACACCGGATTAGAAGCAATATGGAGAGCAGCTTGATTATCACACCACAATTTCGCAGGCAGGGAGGTCTTAAAACCTGTCTCATCTTGTAATTGAAATATCCACATTACCTCACATACTGATTGTGTCATGGCTCTGTATTCGGATTCAGCACTAGATCGAGAGACTACACTATGCTTCTTACTCCTCCAAGACACCAAATTTCCTCTAACAAAAACGCAATATCCAGTAGTTGACCTCCTGTCAACCTTAGATGTAGCCCAGTCAGCATCTGAAAAACATTCAACATTCAAATGTCCATGATTACCATATAACAAACATTTTCCTGGAGCGCCCTTCAGATAACACAAGATTTGTCCCAAGGCTTCCCAATGAGCAACAGTTGGGGAAGACATAAACTGACTTACCACACTAACGGCATAAGCAATGTCAGGACGAGTGACTGTAAGGTAGTTCAATTTTCCTACCAATCTCCTGTATCTCTCTGGATCTTCAAACAACTCACTATCCCCTGCTAACAGTTGTAAATTTGGAGTCATTGATGCACTACAAGGTTTAGCACCTAAGTTTCCTATCACTGTTAATAAATCAAGGATATATTTTCTTTAAGACAAGAAAATACCCTTCTTACTTCTCATAACTTCAATACCCAAAAAATACTTTAACAATCCCAAGTCTTTGGTCTGAAACTGGATTTGGAGGAAGGTTTGAAGAGATGAAATACTTGCAAAGTCACTCCCAGTGATGACAATGTCATCCACATAGACTACCAGGAGAATTAGACCAGCCTCAGATTGCCTATAAAATACTGATTGATCACACTTACTCTTTTGCATACCAAATTCTTATACTGTTTCACTGAATCTCCCAAACCAGGCCCTAAGACTTTGTTTCAAGCCGTAAAGAGACTTCTGAAGCCTACAAACTTTACTCAACTCCCCGTGAGCAACAAACCCAGGTGGTTGCTCCATATACAACACCTCCTGAAGATCACCATGAAGGAAAGCATTCTTGATATTCAATTGGTGCAAGGGCCAATCATATGTAGCTGCTAAAAAGATAAACAAGCGAACAGAAATAAGTTTAGCTACAGGAGAAAAAGTGTCAGAGTAATCAACCACATATGTCTGAGCATATTCTTTTGCTACAAGGCATGCTTTTAACCTAGCCACAGAACCATCAGGATTTACCTTTACTGTAAATACCTATTTGCAACCAATAGCTTTCTTACCAGTGGGCAAAGGCAACAGTTCCCATGTACCATTAGCATCTAAAGCCTCCATTTCCTCTTTCATAGCAGCACACCAGCCAAGATGAGACAGTGCCTCACCAACAATATTAGGGATAGGAACAGAGTCTAAAGAAGTAACAAAATACCGAGAACAAGAAGACAATTGATTATAAGAAACAAAAGAAAAGATAGGGTAAGTACATGAACGTTTACCTTTACGAAGAGCAATGGGTAAGTCTAGATCAGAATCATGATCAGTATGAGGTACAGGATCTCCAACGAAGTAGCTAGTGGAGGATCTGAGTCAGGAATCTCTAATCTCCTGGAATAAACATGAACAACGAGAGGTCGAGTACGTTTAGAGACAGAAGGAACAAACTATGGGAGAGGACTAGACATTGGTTGGACAGTATATATTAAGAGATCATTCTCCTCCCCCTTACTCTCATACACAAATGATTGAGGAAAAAATGGAGTAGACTCAAAAAATGTAACATCTGCAGAAACAAGATAATGATTAAGAGTAGGAGAGAAACAGCAGTACCCTTTTTGCAGTCGAGAGTACCCAAGAAAAACACATTTGAAAGACTTTGGATCCAATTTAGTAACCTGTGGACGAACATCATGCACAAAACAGGTACAACAAAAAATACGGGTTTCAACAGGGAATAAAGATTTTGTAGGAAACAAAGCAGTATAAGGAATATCCCCATTAAGGACAGAAGACGGCATACGATTAATAAAAAAATATGCCGTAGAAATTGCATCCGCCCAAAAGTATTTAGAAACTTTCATATGAAAAAGAAGAGCACGAGTTACCTCAAGAAGATGCCGATTTTTTCTTTCGGCCACGCCATTTTGAGATGGGGTATCCACACAGAAAGACTGATGAAGAATGTCATTTTGTGTCATATAATACTGAAATTGTGCTGAAAAGTATTCTTTAGCATTGTCACTTCTTAATATGCGCACAAAAATATTAAATTGAGTTTTGATTTCATTACAAAAGACACAAAAGATAGAAAACAACTCAGAACGATTCTTCATTAAATATAACCAGGTAACACGAGAGTAATCATCAACAAAAGTAATAAAATAACGAAATCCAGTTTTAGAAGTAACAGAACAAGGATCCCAAACATCAGAATGAACTAACTCAAAAGGGAATGAAGCCCGTTTATTGACTCTAGACATAAAGGCAAGCGATGATGTTTTGCAAACTGACACGACTCACATTCTAATACTGATAAAAACTAAAACTGAGGACATAACTTCTTCATGGTAGACAAAGAAGGATGACCCAATCTACAATGAGCTTCAAGAGGTGTTAAGGTACTGAAGCAAACAAGCGACCGCGATACATGATTTTCCAGAATGTAGAGACCACCTGACTCACGTCCTCTACTAATAATCTGCTTCGTCATAAGATCCTGAAACAAACATTGGTCGGGAAAAAAGGAAACAGAACAATTTAAAGTACGAGTAAGTTTACTAACAGAAAGTAAATTAAAAGAGAATTTTAGTAGACACAAAACAGATGACAAAGAAATTGACGAAGTCGGGTTCACAGTTCCAGAACTCATGACACAAGAAGTAGAACCATCAGCTAAAATAACAGTAGAGGAAGTGAGATTAGACTGAAAAGCAGATAGAAGACTAGAATTATCTGTCATGTGATTTGTCGCACCAGAATCAATAACCCATTTGGATGAGGAAGACACAAGGCAAGTAGTGGATTTACCTGACTCAGCGATTGTAGTGACAGGGGAACTGGTAGGCTTTAGAGATATCTGATACTGGAAAAACTGTGCAAAATCCTCTACAGATACCAAAATAGTTTTCTCAGAGGAAGATACTGTAGAATCCTCTGCTGCCATATTTACCATCTGTGATCGCTGATTTTTCCTTTGAAGTTACGGACAATTATATTTTGTATAGCCAGGCTCATGGCAATAATAACAAATGACTCCTCTTGAGTCCTTATTAGAAGTAGCCTCTCCATTACGCTGATTACTTCTGTTGCCTGTAATTCCTCCTCTACTTCCTCTTCTATTACCCTGTTGTCCATTTGAATTACGGCTAATAAGAGCACTACTGGCAGGCTGTGAAGATTGGGTACTCTCTGTACGAAGAACCCGTGTGAACGTTTCATGCAAAGAGGAAATCTCAGAACTGGAGAGAATATGAGATTTAACAGTCTCATACTCTGAAGGAAGGCCTGCAAGAAAACTCATAACAGTCAGTTGCTCCCGTTGGGCCTGCTGAACTTTCACATCAGGATTAAAAGACAACAATACATTAAGTTCCTCATATACCCATTTAAAATCCATAAAATAAACCGTGAGAGACTTATCCTCTTTCTCAACACGGTAGAATGCCTTACAAACATCATAAATACGAGAGATATTCCCTTTACCAGAATACAGAAAATTTAAGTAATCCATCAATTCCTTAATAAATTCACAGTAATTAATTAAACTAATTACCTCACTGTGAATCGAGTTCCGAAGCTGCAAAAACAACCAAGCATCCTCCCTTAGCCAAGTTTGTCGAGTATCATCCGTAGGTGGATCTTTAATAAGGTGATCATCCTTATCAATGCTGCGCAAATAGACCCTAACAGTCTTACTCCACTCCAGATAATTCGAACCATTAAGTTTGTGTTCCGTGATCTTAGTCATCACCGGAATCACATCAGAAATAACATTCTTATTGTCTGCCATTTGTTAAGACAAAGAAAATTAACCGAAATGCTAATCCAAAGTGCTTACAGCAGCAAAATAACCCAAAATCACAAATCAAGCAAATACCGAAATATAATCTGAGAGTCAAACCTCAGAAGTCCTTTAATGGTATATTGGATTAGGCAACAACACACAATGGTGGAATGAGGGGGTTGAGGCGACGCCGGCGATGTTGATCGAAGTCGAAACGGCCAGTCGGCGGCCAAAGTCTCTCCTGAGCTAGGTGGTGAGAACAAATAATCACCCTAGATAGATGACCTGCTCTGATACCATGTAGAAAGAGATATTCTCCTTAATTTCAATTAATCTGTACATGGGTATATATATATACAATTGATTCCTATAATTGTGTTCTACTGATTAGGAAGAAATCCTAAATAAGAAATCCTAAATAGGAATACAGAATATACAGAGAAATAATATAGTGATTGACTTTCCATAACACACAGCAATACTTACAGTTTCAATTTAGCAAAAGCCTCACTCAAACCTTATGATAGCTTCGAGTTGCCTCACAGTAATGGGTACTGCAGCAGCCTCCCCTGTTTCATTTGCCTGCTTCCTCATGTCCTAAGCAAATCAGGATTGATGGCTAGTATTAATTGATATATCATTAACAAACAATATTATCAAACACACATGATCATGTTAATATATGGTCTACAAAAGATTTCCAAAAGAATCCAACAAAATTTGCAATGTCAAGTTATACAGATAGATTTAAGACCATCGAAGGAGCAAACTGGGATTGCAATAACTAGATTAAGTAGGAATCCAATGTGTTGAGTTATACTTGTCTGAATCTGACATATTCATTTTGCAGTCTATTGGATGCAAATTCTGAGAGACGGGGATGCCATTCAGTTCGACAATATTGCATATACCTGCAACAGTGACAACCCATAGTATTTATTACCTCATAAATATTTGACAAAGAAGAATTGATGAAAGTGTAAGTTGAGTTCCTTCACAATGTACATACCTCTTTAGCCAATTCTCTTCTTTAGAAAGTCCACTGTCAGCTGACGCTGTATCTGCAGATGCATGAACCTTTATTATATAGCTAGCTATGATCTGCAACAGGAAAATTTTGATTCAAGCCATTGAACAGGCCAACGGGCATTTGCAAATAAACTAACGAATGAAATATGTATTGTTCTTTGGTTTATATGGAATAAAATTGAGGCTTTTTGATAATGTAAAAGCTTTTTTTTTTTTTTGAGTTTGCACAAAACGAAGCAGTAACAGTAACTCTTTAGATAAGCCAGATAATTGCAAATTACCTTATCACGACTGTAGTCTCTTCTGTCTTTCACAATGAAGTCAAATCGAGAAAGAATTGTTGTCTGTAAATCAATATTTTCCTGTGCAGTCTGAAAGATGAACAATTTTTGTTAGTTGCTTAGTAGGAATTATGATTATGCATTAAAAAAATGATATAAGCAGCAGAAGATATAGCTGCCAACCTTAAGATCATCATAGCGTCCTGATAGAGGGTTGGCAGCTGCAAGCACAGACGTCCTAGAGTTGAGAACAGTTGTTATTCCTGCTTTTGCAATGAATATTGTTTGCTGCCCCATAGCTTCATGAATAGCAATCCTGAGCCAAATAATTGCAAACTCTTATCAATGCATGAATATGAAATATGGAAAAGCGAGGCCTTACCTAATTCTAGTTCAATGACCTATCTTCTGGCCTCATTTTGTCAAACTCATCTATACAGACAACACCTCCATCTGCCAAAACCATAGCCCCTCCTTCAAGATAGAATTCACGCTGAATAACACAGATTTATGATTTGAAGTGAGACAAATTTCATGTGAAGGTGGATGATAAATATTATTACCAATTATTTTCCTCAAAAGCAATAGATGAAACTAAAACACTTGTTTACATGCCAGAGAATATCAAAACATTACCGAGCTGCTATCTCGTATCACAGAAGCTGTAAGACCAGCAGCTGATGACTCTTTTCCAGAGGTGTAAACAGCTATTGGAGCTGTCTTCTCAACAAACTTGAGAAACTTTACAAGCAATGTAATTATAAAATCAGCATCTACTCTGGTGTTCGGATAATAAAGAAATTAACATGAAATATCTTTTGAAGTTTTTTTTACCAAGCATAGACAAAATGCAAAATATATGTTGATTGTAAAGAAATCCTTCAAACAGAAAGATACATGTATGACAACCAAAAAAAAAAAAAAAAACACACCAAGCATTGCCCTTTAATTTCTAGACCTCTCAACCCATAAAAAAACCATAAATATGAAACTTACCTGTGATTTAGCAGTGGATGGATCGCCCAAAAGCAACACATTGACATCACCTCTTAGCTTCACTCCATCAGGTAAATTCTGTGCTTACAAAGAAAATTGGTAATGACATCAATAAGGTCCATAATTATTAAAGGATCAAATTTCAAGATTTACCTTTCTCGATCCCCCAAACAAAAGACAAGCCACTGCCTTCTTTACATTTTCTTCTCCAAATATAGATGGAGCAATTTTGGAGCATATGGCTTCATATGCATCTGCTCGTGATGCAAATTTTTTGAATTCTTCTATATGTGTAAAGTACCTTTCCATAAGTAACTTGTTCAAGAAAACAAATGAACAAAATTTACAAGGTAATTCAACTTCTTGTTTCACCCTTCAATAAGGGAGCAACCAAAGATATAAACTACTATATATTATAACCTCTGGCTGAACCGTAAAATTTCTATATATCTATTCATGAAGGCAACATGTAGCAATATTACAATAATGATTAAAAATGATTACTGATCAACTGCTGCAATTCATCCACTCACATTGACAAAGTAGATTCTATAATATGTCAAATGGATTTAATGTTTTCATCATGTTTCCATAATTTTACCTCTTCTTGTGTGAAAGCTGCATGCCCCTGAGAATTAGCCTCATTTACTTCTTCTATTCCCACAACTCTTATATAAGGCTGTCTAACTGCAACTGCTCCTCTATGGCTGCACAGAAGCAAGTACTTAAAGATAAATCCTACTAATCATGGAAGAATAGAATCAATAGACAAGAATCTGGAGATGCAGAACATTCAAGCAAAGGCACAATGACTCCTACGAGGTTGATGAATTGGCTCCTTGAAAGATGCTGTAAATTCCTTTGATGGTCAATCTTGTGCCAGGCACAATCCTTTGAACAAGATGGCGATCCACTGATAGAAGCATGTTTCTAGGAAGCTCTCTGGTAGGGACATCCTTAAAATAAATAAATAAATAGAGGCAAATATGTAAAGCTTTTAACTCAACAGCGCCATTCAGTCGAGAGTATAATCATTACCTCAGGATTTTCCTGGAGTTTTCAGGGTTTGTTGATCAACATACTTGCTCTTACCAGGAACCACCATCCAAGGATCAATGGGACATGGTTCTTCACCTGGCTACACAAGTTGCAATCAAAAAATCAAATTCAGGTTAAAAAAAGAAGGAAATTCCACATAATTACGGCAATAGAATATATATCCATATATCTTATCTATCTATATAAATATAAAAAAATAATAAATATTATAAAGTTGAGCTTTAAAAAGATCATTAATGCAATATTACCAAGTCGAAGCCCTTTTTTTTTGGCCAAGTGGCTCCTTATATGGAGAGAACAAGTTTTTTCATTCCCATTTTGGGCTCTCTCTCTCCATCATTTCTCTGCTACGGTTTCAATTGTGGCTTTTTCTTTTACATTTTGTTTTCCTTCAGTTTCAACCATTTATCTTCTCTTCCTTTAAGCATAAAATCTCTCAGCCCTCCAACTGTCACATGTTACAACTTGTGTTTTGATTTTAGGGACTTGTAAACTACTGTTTTAGTTTAAGGGGCCTATGAAATGAGAGATATTTATAGAGATTGAGTACTAAAAATTTCATATATGCCACTTGTTTGAAATAAACCTGAGGAACATGGTCACATGAACGAGGCACTATTGCTCCTCCAAGGCCTGGGCGGCAAGGAACTTCCTTAGTGCTTTGGCAGTTCTTACATACTAGACTCACATAAGTTGCCTTTGCCTTGACTCTTGAAGCTGCTATGGTGATCCCAGCTATCTTAACCAGCTTTGAGATATACTGAGCCCGCACATTAACTGAAATATAACCATATCCCACTACACCCAGAAGAACAAAACCAACATATATTAAAACGAAATCCCAAATTGGGACGCATTGAAACAGGATCCTCCTTTGAACTCAATAAGATCTGCACTTCCCGAATCCCCGGCTCCTTCATTTCCCCACTCTCTGCCTGCTTCTTCAGCGTCAAACTCTGCAGAAACTCCACCATTGCCGTCTCAAACTACACGCAGAAAACCAATAATAAGATGTGGCATATGCATACACATATAAATATCAAACATTTGTATCAACAGATCCCCCGATTATGCGTACCAAGGGAAGGTAGTCAACGGGGAGGAGATAGGGGAGCTCGACATAGAAGGCAAGGAGCGTTAGTAGTATGCCTAGAGAATATATATATATATATATATATACACAGCTTGTACATCTTTTGTTAATAAAAGATATTTTCACTTTAAATAAATATATATTTATATGTAATAAAAAAGTACTATTGATATTTTATTAGAAATTCTATTATTAAGTTATTAAGAATATAAATGATAGTATTTTTAGTATAAAGTATCATAAATAGGTTTACAATCGAAATACTTCATAATAAAAACATGACTTATCTAGAAAGATCGTATTCTTATTTATTCCCAAGTTATTTATATGAGATATAAATAAGATCGAATGGTGAGTCTCATGCTATATAATAAATATGATAGACACTTATACATGATAAGTAAACCGAACCAGTGGCACTTATGACAAGCACATGGAATTTACTCTTGTCAATATATTGTCATAAATCATATCAGTGCATATAATCTTTAGACCTGAGATAGCACAATTATCTTGTATATAAGTGGTTTGAGTCTAATACTACTTTCATACTTGTACTGTGTATGGATATATAGACATGTGTTGGCTCCTACTAGTTATATATGGAGGTAAGTGTTGATCAAGATGGAATCTGATCCTCTAAATGAATAGGGATAAAATCCTATATTCATTTAATTGTTATTGATGTTTCAAGTTCCTAACTAGGACAGATAGATTTAATCAGAAAATAGTTTCTGATGAAAAAATCTTTTTAATCAAGAATGAGAATTAAAAGAGAACATAATATTCATAGCAAATGGGATTTGACATAAGTCATGACTCTAGCTTAAGTTAGAATTTTGTAACAAAGAGATTCTAGTGCATGGTAACATATGATTATATGTTCATTTAAAGTAAACTTTATTACTAATTGGGTGACCATGGCATGCTATGCTAGGTGTTAATCATGGTCTATGAGGTGCATAAAATGATTTAGAGAAATCATTTATGGTAAAAAAGAGTTCTGATGATATTTAAGAGTTGATATTATGTCTCATTATCAATTAGTGATGAGTCTAGTAAGTCACACACATAAATAAGTAATCATCAAATTAAATATGATTTAATTAATTAATTAAAAAATTTAATTGATTAATTAAATAAATTTCCTGTGAAGGACTTGAAACCAAATCTCGACATTGTTTCTAGATTTTTTTTCCGCTCTTCTAAACTGTCTACTGTCCCTCACTCTCTCTGTGAAGGGGATGAGAGACGAGGAAGGATTTTGAGGCTTCACAAGGATTTGGGTGGAAATTTTGGCGGGAAGGAGTGCATGCCCTTGGCCTAGTGTGTATGATGAATTATTATTTAATTTTTATATTTTAATAAAATTAATTAATTATTTATATATTTTAAAAAATATGTTTTTGAGTAATTATACTTTACTTTAATTAAATCATTTAGTCCCTCTATGAATTTTTCTATCAGTCAATTATCAAACCACTTGAGTAATTTCTAAAAATATTAAAACTTGATAATAAGAAAAGGATTTAATTAGAAAAAGAGTTTTCAAAAAATTATTACTAAATAACAATGATATTCAAATTAATTATGCTTACTAGGCAATGGGTTTTTCTCTTTTTTAAACAAAGCAACATTATATTAATGAGTGACGAATTATTAAAAGAATAAAACTCAATTCACCCTTATACTTAGTGGAAAGATTTAACTTAGTTATTTTTAACTTTTAATCTAATTCAATTTTAAATTTTAATTTATGTCAAATTTAGTTCAAAATTAAAGAATATACAATTCCCCGCCACTTGATGCATAAGTTGTTTTTTTTTTAATATTTTTAATGTTAATTAGTTAGTTAATTATTTTTTAATTTTTTTAAACATAATAAATTATTTTTTAATGTTAATTCAGTAATTATAATTAGTTGATTTAATTATATTCTATTTTTTAATATTAATTAATAATATTGAAATATAAAAATAATATTTTAATTTAAATAATTAAATTTTATCAGCATCATAATTTTTAATCTTAATTAATTAAAAGAAAATAAAAACTATATATTTTTACTATTTTTCAATTTAATTAATTATAATTATTATAATTTTTATATATGAAAATATAAAAATAATTTTTTTCTCATTTTATTTAAATTAATAACATTTAATAATAAAATAATTTTTTTATATTTTTAAATTAATTAATTATAAAATATAAAAATAATATTTTAATTTTAAAAAATAAAAAAAATTATATATTTAATAAATAGTGCATATAACACAAAGAGATTAGGTTAAATTATATATAAATCAAAACTTCTAAATTAAATTAAATTAAAAGTTAAAAAATGAGCTAAATTAAATTTTCTTAAAAAGTATGAGATTCAAATTAAACTTCATTCCAATTATGAAATAATACATGTATTTGAAATAATAATATACTTCTAGGCATAAACGAATAAGCTCAAACTTAATTAACAAACATATTAATGAATCAAGCTTCATTTCGAACTCATTAATATATATAAAAGTATACTCATACTTCTTTATATTATAAATAAATTTAAAATAAATCAAGTTTAAATTTAATATATTTTAAACGAGTCAAACTCGGGGCATTAAATTAAAACTCAAATCTAGCTCTACGCTGATTACAACAATTAACAAAGTAAATTCTAAACCAGTATTTGTATTACTTTCTTTTAGTGGGATTCTTAAAATTATGCATATTTTTTATTTTAATATCTAATGATTTACAATTTGTTTTTTTTTTCCCAACAATTCAAACAAAATTATTCTTACAAGTAACGGAACCAAATCAAATCAACCCGTCCAATTCAATTTAACAATGAATAATCCTTGGAAGAACAAACTCCAACAAACTAGATGACTGAGAAGAGATCTTGAATTATAGAACTAGTGAAAGCTCTACTGCACATCCATAGCTGGTCACATCCTCAGTACAAGAATCATCTATGATCAAAGGGATAAATGCTCCCTCTTCATCAATATTACACATGCACATTTTTAGCTCCCTCTTCAGCACATTTTTTTTTCCTGATACACAAACAAACTCTCGAGTCATTCACAAGCATATTTTTTTTCCTGATACACATAAACAATCTCTCGAGTCATTGATCCTTCTCTATTGATCTCATGGACTATATGTAATAAAGGGTTTGCCCTAGATATGATAGTGGGTTTTACATCTACACGGTGGTGAACTTAGCTTCATGGAATGTATTAAACTAACAACAATCATATACCACTAGCATATAGTTTATCCTCTCAGATTTGCAGGGGAAAAAATCTCACATCAGAGCCATTTCGCTTTAAAGTATGTGCCTGTTATGTGTTAAGTACCAAAGTGCCCCTTCTGCAGCATGCTCAGCGGCAGCTTTCTTTTTCATCTGGGGAGCCCCATGACACTCTAGAATCGTATTTGGTGCTTCTGTTTTGACCACCACTTTGTAAGTGAAACTGCAAATTCAGCATTTGAGACATATCCTGATTAGTATAAGAGAGAGAGAGAGAGAGAGTTCATCAATGACAATTGCACACCCGTAAAGACAAGCAAGACTGAGGGCCTGCAGAACTGAATGAATTTACTAAATGGAGGATTCCACCACTTTTAATAGAAGGCTAATGGCATGTCGAAGTGTTTATGTATGTGAGAAAGGAAAGAGAGGAGCGAAACCTACATCCATTTTGAAGCTTCAAAATAGCGCATGCAATTGTTCAGATTTTAGCTACCACTTTCCATGAAATGAAGAGGAAGGATGGGTTATCAAACAGGTCTCATTTTACCTAATGTTATGTACATTCTTTGGTGACAATGTTGCAGCTCCAAACATAAAAAACAGATACACAAGCTATCTCATTAAACAGAACCATTTGAACATAAGAAGACTCAAGTCTCAAATCTAATTTAATTAATCAGTGCAAGTTAGAAGTTCATAATGAATACAGTCCTTAACATAAATAGGTCACCATTCACCAAAATAGATCAGAAACTTACTACTTCAAGTGGCTTGGTCCTTCCTCAAAGCAGCATTCAAACGAAGGTGGTTTCCAACAGTTAGCAGCACATATTTCATGCAAACGTGATTTTGCTGATCTGACATGTGATCCATCTGGAAAAATTAATCAAATGTGAGATTATCTTTCCACACAATTTCACACCCGCAAGTATTACAACCATGACAAACCTTTGGCCAGTGAATCCGTGTCAGATCTAGAATATGCAACGGTTTCACTAGGCTGCCCTCCAACAGCTAAGTGAGATGCAGGCTGTTTACTTGCACTCATGGAATAAATTTTGGGGTTAAAGTTGCTGCCAACAGGCTCTTGGACCTTCAAGTTTTCAAGCGTAGTGGTGGCACAAGAAGCAGCAATATCTATAGGGGTTTCATCATATCCAATCAATTTGGCTTCCATCTTTTGGCTAGACCTTAAAACTTCCTCCAAATAGTTAGACTTGCGACTGTATCCTCGATCCTGCATCAGAAGTCAATAAGATCAAAAAGGGTAAATTGGTATGTGCAAAGCCAAGTTAATGGTAAAAACAGCTATGGATGCATGTGCAGGTATATTAAGTGTAACTTTTCTTTTTCCATGTAATATTCTCCAAGGGTGTTTAGCATAACTCAGATATAGTTTCAAGCCTTCCAGACAAGCTAAATAATTAGTTGATATGGGCTTCACATCAGAATTCAAACACTCCGACAACCAAATGACCAATTAAACTGCTTCTAGAATAAAAGATCGTATCATTGGTTGAGACACACATATATATATATATATCATGGTTTTCAAACCTGACTCGATCATTGCACAATATTAAGGGTTTAAAATTCAACCGAGGTCGAACTAGGGTTTAACCATTATATTATTAAATAAATATTATGTAATTAATATTTTTTTAATAAATTAATAATAATGTATTAAGTTATATCTAAAATAATAATTTTATTAAATTTTATAAGTAAATTATCAAATAATATTAAAAATAAAAATAAATTAATTTTCATAATTACTTAAAACATTTTATTAAAATTAAAAACAAATTTTATTCATCATTAAAAAACAATAAAAATAATTTTGATGTATTATATATAGATATAATAATTCAATTTATGGAAAATAATTTTAAAAGGTATTATATAATAAAATAATTACCACACACACAGATATATATATATATATATATATATATATATATATATATATATATATATATATACACACACGCAAGCCAACCTTCTCAGCTCAAATGGTCATGAGCTGAGGATACAAGTTCTCGGGTGTAGGATTTGAACACTGTTTAGCCTTGAATTTCGTTTTCTTTTTTATGAAGATTGAACCGGTTTACCCCCTTTGAATCAGACCAGGTTACTGGCTACCCAGCTGGTTCAAAGAGGACCTCAGTTCTCTTCTGAAAAGGGTTTTCAACATAAACCGGACTGGCCACTAGTCTGGTTCCGGTTTTGATAACTATGATGTATACACATGCATGCAAATTTATCTAATCACCAAAACTTTAATCTTGAAGGATAATCAACTAACAGAATGAAAAAAAATGGCAAGCTATTTTCCATGAATATAAGAATAAATAACTGTGTTCATGGTTTTGAAATTATGCAGATTATGTTATGAGGTCCCAGAAAATGGGCACAAGACATTAAGCCCATTCATATATTAGAGTGCTGGACTAAAGTTAACAATTCACAAGACGCATGCAAGTTTCATAGAGGAAAAACATTTAATAGATCCACAAGTTTCTACCTTCAACTTCACAAAAATTTGCTCTGAAGCAATTCTAATAGCCTCTTTTTTGTTTGAGTTGGTTGCAGAAGTAGCAAGACGTACATCTTTCCCATCTATTTTTGCTTCAACCAAAAAACTTTTACCCTTCTTTGATGTTGGAAACTGCAAATCCCAATTATGAGATTGACAAAGTTCTTGTAGTTCTCTAAAAGGATTCAACCGCACATTGGAAGAATTCAAAACAGGAGCCAAGAATGATAGCATTAACTTCCAGATGGAGTTCAGATTGAACCCTGTGTCTACAAGAATGGCACCCAGACAAGACTCCACCAAGTCACCAAGCACCTGATTCAACAAATGTGACTAGATATAGTTCAAAACTCTCTTTGAATTACAACATCACATCGATAAAAGATGCATCATAAATTGCTCCAGTGTTTTGGCAAGCATGATGATTTCATACTAATAACTGTCCATATGTTTGTTCATGTGCACAAGTCACTATCTGAATGAAGCAAAGTGGAATCTGTATTTGCGACCAGCAATACAATCACAAAGAAATAGATAATATGGACAAGTAAACCTTCCATACACATCACATAATTTTATGACTATATTAAGGTTCACAAAACCTTAGGATTTCGGCGTTTAGAAGCTGGAATCAGACATGGATGAATATGAACTTATTAAAGAAGCAAAAAACGCATAGCATATTCATCTGGAGTCTCTTTTTTTTTTTTTCCCTTTAATGTGGAACTTGAAGAAGAAACTGCAGCTAAACCACAATATATACAATTTGACTTCAAATCTGGAGTCAAAGCACCCCACTACAAAAGAGAGTGATTGTGATTGAAATTATAGCCCCATTTTATCTCAATGCGCTAAAACTTTTGCAAATACCAACTACATTGAAGATAAGTTCATTACCTTGGCCTCTAACACAAGACAATTAGAAGATAAAATCTTTTTCCCTTTATGTAGCCAAGAATGAGAAAACCAAAGAAACAAAGGCCAGTTCACTTGTGGAAAATTGGAGTAGTTTTCTGTTTACTAAGAAAACTAGAAAAAAGAGTTTTGTGTTTACATGTGTTAGTTTTCCAAACGAAAAATTGGAAAACCAGTTTTCTAATTTTTCAAAATTTAACTAGGATTTGGAAAATTTTCACCGTTTTCCTTTATAACAAAAGTAAAACAATGAATTTTTTAAAACAAAAATTATACTATAACTTTTTTTATAACTAAAATTGAATAATTTTTAGAAAATTATTTATTTACAATGATAAAAAAATTAATCATATTATTATGAAATAAATGAATCACATTAAAAAATTTTAAAAATAAAAATGTTTTTAAAATATAAATGAATCACAGTAAAAAATTTTAAAAATAAAAATTTTTTAAATATATTTGATAATGATTTTTTTTAATTATGAAAGATATGAATAAATTCTTTATTTTTTTTGAATTAGAAAATTGTTTTATATTATTTGCAGGTGCACAAATTTTTCATGTTTTTCCTTATTTTCCACATAAAATGAAAAATGGAGTTTTCCTATAAAATGGAAAATGGGAAACCAAAAAATATTTTCCAAAAGTCAAAAAACCCAAAGTATCTTCATATTCACATCAATAAAATGAATATTAAGAACAATGTGAATGGTTTTTCACTTCTTTAAAAGTCATACTATATGTATTTCCTTGTAGTTCATTTTAGCCATCAAGACACGATATATTATTAGTTAAGCACGTCACACTACCTCTTTTGATGGGTGTACTTGAGCCCAATGTAGATCCCAATGGACCAGATTAAGTCTCCATCTTATTTAGAAACTAATTATTAAATTGTGCCTTTATGATGTGAGGCATATCAGGGTTTCCAAGGGAAGGAAAATAAACCCTAACCACTGCCCCAAACCCCTAAATTAAAAAGTTGTGGATTTGTAGTTCTTTGGCCTATAATAAATCAATCATTTGGATAAAGGACGCAAATACAAAATAATACTAGATATCTCCAAGATTCCTAAAGCATATGAATTTAATAAGCACGTACACATACCAAGTAGGGAAAACAAGTTTGTTTGCTAATTTATTCCTACAATTCTATGTTGCATAAGAGTTACAAATAGACATAAGTATCCTAGTTAATTAGGGGATAAGGTCTGTTAGAAACACGGATTTAATCGTGGTCATAGTTATGGCCAATCTCCAAATAATTACGAACAAGAATGCATCATATACATAGGCAAAACGCTCATCATATATCTCAACAAGAAAAGACTCAAAAGTTTTTATTGAGTACCCAAGCAACATAATTGTGTATTTTCCCAAGAAATTTCACAAGTCTCCTTAATTTGATAGTAATGCTTTCAAATTTATCTAGCATCCTTCTAGAATGTAACACAACATTCTAGAACACTATCTTCATTTACAAAACAATCCACGCATATATTGTCATTCCTTCACCAAGGACTTTAAAATTGCACAAAAAGACACTATTTCCTATCCAACCACTTCCTCCAAAAAAAGGAATGAGCAAATCCCCAAATCATAGGCCCAACAGCAAAGATCAATAAACAAGCAAACACACATACTGAACTAGGCTTGAAACTGAGCTCCCTGTCACCAAGATGGCTTAAACCATTTTTTTTGGTTTGCCAATGCTTATATGCCCTTTAATTTTTTCATACATTGCCGATGGGTGACTTATTCACACAAGCCATATATTCCGACACACCTTTCAAGTGCAATTAGGTTTGGCTTAGACTTCACAAGTCCAATTGTTACTTGGCATTGCATGGGGTGGCCTATCTAACTAGGGTTTGGTTCCTTTTGTCTCTACCCTCAAGGTCTAGCTCGTTGTGCTAGCCCATAGATCCACCTAGAGTCCAACGTGATTAGTTCAGCTTACGGGCCTAGCTCACAGGGGCTTAGCCCATCATACTTCAGAGTCCCAGATTTATGGTTATTAGGCCTCATTGCTCTAATACCATGTTCAAAATCATGGGCCTAAGTGTGTGGATCAATAAATAGGCAGGCATCTCAACAAGGGACAACAATAAGGGCCAACTTCAAGTTTATTATTGAAGGCAAAAAGATAAGGGACATCCTAACTAGATTGGTACAATTAGAAGGGTTGAGAATGATCAACAACAATCCCAATCAAGTAGTTAGAAGAGATAAGTTTCCTGTTATTTAAGGAGACTAAGAAGAGATAACTGCAACAACAGAGGCTATTTGTAGATAACAGCGGAACTGAGAGTCATCATAGGGTATTTAAGATTTTGTATTCTGGCATACTTGCCTAGGAGCAATGATTGTGGTCCTACTATTTTCATTTTCATTTCCTTTATTCAGTTTTATCTTTTTTTCTAGATTCTTATTTTCAATTCATGTGAACTTGTTTCTTATTGAAATAAAGGAATTTATTAACTCTTTTCCATCTATCTTTTCCATCTATTGTGTCTTGTAAGTTCCTAACTATATCAATTTGGTCTAACTTGATATTTCTCCATTTACTGTGGATACCAACAACCAAAATGAAGTCACGAGTAAACCAAATAGAGAGGAATTTAGCTAATGTCAAAGAAATTCTTCAACAATTAGAAGGAGATAGGGAGCATACAGATAAACGAATCAATGGTCTCCAAGAAGAATTCTCACAAACACGACAATGCCTAAATAAATTGGATACCATTAAAGGATTACTAACCTCAATGGTAAAGGGAAAATCAACTTTTGTCTGATATAGGCCTCGCCACCACACCACTTTTCACACTCCATGGTGGCTCTTCCACATCTAATCCACCACCACAAGCCCAACATCTTGAAACAAAACAATTACTTGCAAAGCAGATTGAGCTACCCAATTTCATTGGCCATGATCCAATCAATTGGCTAGCTCGTGCAGATCAATACTATGCCATTCACCAAACCCAAGAGTCCGCCAAACCCAAATGTCCTCGCAAAGCCCATTCAAATCGGAATTTGCACTCAAGACACCATTGATATCTTTCACACCATGACCATTGTTTGGGAGATAGAACGAGAATGGCAATTTTTATCAATACAACAAGGATGGTTAAAAACGACAAGGCAAGTTTCTAGCAAATGGTCTTTAGGACATGGATTGGGCCCATGTGCACATGCAACTTCTATTTGCAAACCACACTTTCAACAACCCAAACCATTGTTATCAATTACACGACTACCAGATATCCACCAAGCCCATGACAAACAACAAAATACTACCCAAAAACTTAATAACCCATCTTCTCTGTTGGAATCCTACCATATTGTAAATCCCAAAATTAAAGGGATTATATTATATTGTATTCCTTATTTCCTTCTTGTAGTTATTTTCTTCCTTTTTTATTAGTTTCCGAGAATATCTAGATTTCTTTTGTATCTAGGACTGTTGTATATAAATAAGAAGAGAGTACAAGGCAAATGCATACTGAAATAAAAAAATTCTTCTCCCCAAGAACCATTCACAACATGTTATTAGAGCACAATCACGTTTTAGTGGCGTAATTTTTTTAAAGGAACTAGGGTTTCTAAGTGGGTAAGCTTCTAGTATCATATAAAAGGAGATTGAGTTGTCACCACTTATCCTAGGAGGAAGCCCACTTTCCGATCGGTTGATCACCAAAGACTTGTCACCGTCCGGCGAAGCGTGTGGCCGCACGTGCCGATACAAGATCTCACTAGTTTCCACGCGCTAGTGCGTGAGCCCTCTTCTCGTGTTCACTCTTGACCATTGTTATGAAAAGTCAATCACTATATTATTTCTTTGTATATTCTGTATTCTGTATTCCTATTTAGGATTTCTTATTTAGGATTTCTTCCTAATTAGTAGAACACAATTATAGGAATCAATTGTATATATATACCCATGTACAGATTAATTGAAATTAAGAAAAATCATCTCTTTCTACATGGTATCAGAGCAAGTCATCTATCTAGGGTGACTATTTGTTCTCACCACCCAGCTCAGGAGAGACCTTGGCCGCAGACCGGCCGTTTCGACTCCGATCAACATCATCGGTGTCGCCTCAACCCTCTTATTCCACCACTGTGTGCTGTTGCCTGATCCAGTATACCATTAAAGGACTTCTGAGGTTTGGCTCTCAGATCCTATTTCGGTATTTGCTTGATTTGTGATTTTTGGGTTATTTTGCTGCTATAAGCACTTTGGATTAGCGTTTCGGTTGGTTTTCTTTGTCTCAACAAATGGCAAAGAATAAGAATATTATTTCTGATGTGATTCCGGTGACGACTAAGATCATGGAACACAAACTTAATGGTTCAAATTACCTGGAGTGGAGTAAGGCTGTTAGGGTCTATTTGCGTAGCATTGATAAGGATGATCACCTTACTAAAGATCTACCTACGGATGATACACGACAAACTTGGCTAAGGGAGGATGCTCGATTGTTTTTGCAGCTTCGGAACTCGATTCACAGTGAGGTAATTAGTTTAATTAATCACTGTGAATTTGTTAAGGAATTGATGGATTACTTAGATTTTCTGTATTCTGGTAAATGGCATATCTCCTGTATTTATGATGTTTGTAAGGCATTCTACCATGTTGAGAAAGAGGATAAGTCTCTCACGGCTTATTTTATGGATTTTAAACACATATATGAGGAACTTAATATATTGTTGCCTTTTAATCCTGATGTGAAAGTTCAGCAGGCCCAACGGGAGCAACTGGCTGTTATGAGTTTTCTTGCAGGCCTTCCTTCAGAGTATGAGACTGCTAAATCTCATATTTTCTCCAGTTCTGAGATTTCCTCTTTGCATGAAACGTTCACACGGGTCCTTCGTACAGAGAGTACCCAATCTTCACAGCCTGCCAATAGTGCCCTTATTAGCCGTAATCCAAATGGACAACAGAGTAATAGAAGAGGAAGTAGATGAGGAATTACAGGAAACAGAAGCAATCAGCGTAATGAAGAGACTAGTTCTAATCAGGACTCAAGATGAGTCATTTGTTATTATTGTCACGAGCCTGGCCATACAAAATATAATTGTCTGCAACTTAAGAGGAAAAATCAGCGATCATAGATGGCAAATATGGCAGCAGAGGATTCTACAGTATCTTCCTCTGAGAAAACTATTTTGGTATCTGCAGAGGATTTTGCACAGTTTTCCAGTATCAGGCATCTCTAAAGCCTACTAGTTCCCCTGTCACTGCGTTCGCTGAGTCAGGTAAATCCACTACATGCCTTGTGTCTTCCTCATCCAAATGGATTATTGATTCAGGTGCGACAGATCACATGAGAGGTAATTCTAGTCTTTTATCTGCTTTTCAGTCTAATCTCACTTCCTCTACTGTTACTTTAGCTGATGGTTCTACTTCTTGTGTCATGGGTTCTGGAACTGCGAACCCGACTTCATCAATTTCTTTATCATCTGTTTTGTGTCTACCAAAATTCTATTTTAATATACTTTCTGTTAGCAAACTTACTCGGACCTTAAATTGTTCTGTTTCCTTTTTTCCTTACCAGTGTTTGTTTCAGGATCTTACGACGAAGCAGATTATTGGTAGAGAATGTGAGTCAGGTGGTCTCTACATTCTGGAAAATCATGTACCGCGGTCACTTGTTTGCTCCAGTACCTTAACACCTCTTGAAGCTCATTGTAGATTGGGTCATCCTTCTTTGTTTACCATGAAAAAGCTATGTCCTCAGTTTCAGTCTTTATCAGTATTAAAATGTGAGTCGTGTCAGTTTGCAAAACATCATCGTTTGCCTTCTGTGTCTAGAGTCAATAAACGGGCTTCATCCCCTTTTGAGCTAGTTCATTCTGATGTTTGGGGTCCTTATTCTGTTACTTCTAAAACTGGATTTCGTTATTTTGTTACTTTTGTTGATGATTACTCTCGTGTTACCTAGTTATATTTAATGAAGAATCGTTCTGAGTTGTTTTCTATCTTTTGTGCCTTTTGTAATAAAATCAAAACTCAATTTAATATTTTTGTGCGCATATTAAGAAGTGACAATGCTAAAGAATATTTTTCAGCACAATTTCAGTCTTATATGACACAAAATGGCATTCTTTATCAATCTTCCTGTGTGGATACCCTATCCCAAAATGGCATGGCCAAAAGAAAAAAATCGACATCTTCTTGAGGTAACTCGTGCTCTTCTTTTTCAGATGAAAGTTCCTAAACACTTTTGGGCGGATGCAGTTTCTACGGCATGTTTTTTGATCAATCGTATGCCGTCTTTCGTCCTTAATGGGGATATTCCTTATACTGTTTTGTTTCCTACAAAATCTTTGTTCCCTATTGAACCCCGTATTTTTTATTGTACCTGTTTTGTGCGTGATGTTCGTCCACAGGTTACTAAATTGGATCCAAAGTCTCTCAAATGTGTCTTCCTTGGGTACTCCCGGCTGCAAAAAGGGTACCACTGTTTCTCTCCTACTCTTAATCGTTATCTTGTTTCTGTAGATGTCACATTTTTTTAGTCCACTCCATTTTTTACTCAATCATCTGTGTATGAAAGTCAGGGGAAGGAGGATAATCTCTTAATATATACTGTCCAACCAATGTCTAGTCCTATCCCACAGCCTGTTTCTTCTGTCTCTAGACCTACTCGACCTCCCGTTGTTCATGTTTATTCCAGGAGATTGGAGATTCCTGACTCAGATCCTCCACCAGCTACTTCGTTGGGAGATCCTGTACCTCATACTGATCATGATTCTGATTTAGACTTACCCATTGCTCTTCGTAAAGGTAAACGTTCATGTACTTACCCTATCTCTTCTTTTGTTTCTTATAATCAATTATCTTCTTGTTCTCGGTGTTTTGTTACTTCTTTAGACTCTGTTCCTATCCCTAATACTGTTGGTGAGGCACTATCTCATCCTGGCTGGTGTGCTGCTATGAAAGAGGAAATGGAGGCTTTAGATGCTAATGGTACATAGGAATTGTTGCCTTTGCCCACTGGTAAGAAAGCTATTGGTTGCAAATGGGTATTTACAGTAAAGGTAAATCCTGATGGTTCTGTGGCTAGGTTAAAAGCACACCTTGTAGCAAAAGGATATGCTCAGACATATGGGGTTGATTACTCTAACACTTTTTTTCCTGTAGCTAAACTTACTTCTGTTCGCTTGTTTATCTCTTTAGCAGCTACATATGATTGGCCCCTGCACCAATTGGATATCAAGAATGCTTTCCTTCATAGTGATCTTCAGGAGGAGGTGTATATGGAGCAACCACCTGGGTTTGTTACTCAGGGGGAATTGGGTAAAGTTTGTAGGCTTCGAAAGTCTCTTTATGGCTTAAAACAAAGTCCTAAGACCTGATTTGGGAGATTCAGTGAAGCAGTACAGGAATTTGGTATGCAAAAGTGTGTGTGATCACTCAGTATTTTATAGGCAATCTGAGGCTGGTCTAATTTTCCTGGTAGTCTATGTGGATGACATCACTGGGAGTGACTATGCAGGTATTTCATCTCTTAAAACCTTCCTCCAAACCCAGTTTCGGACCAAAGACTTAGAATTGTTAAAATATTTCTTGGATATTGAAGTTATGAGAAGTAAGAAGGGTATTTTCTTGTCTCAAAGAAAATATGTCCTCGATTTATTGACAGAGACAGGAAAATTAGATGCTAAGCCTTGTAGTGCACCAATGACTCCAAATTTACAACTATTAGCAGGGGAGAGTGAGTTGTTTGAAGATCCAGAGAGATACAGAAGATTGGTAGGAAAATTGAACTACCTTACAATCACTCGTCCTAACATTGCTTATGCCATTAGTGTAGTAAGTCAGTTTATGTCTTCCCCAACTGTTGCTCATTGGGAAGCCTTGGGACAAATCTTGTGTTATCTGAAGGGCGCTCCAGGAAGAGGTTTGTTATATGGTAATCATGGGCATTTGAATGTTGAATGTTTTTCAGATGCTGACTGGGCTGGATCTAAGGTTGACAAGAGGTCAACTACTGGATATTGCGTTTTTGTTGGAGGAAATTTGGTGTCTTGGAGAAGCAAGAAGCAGAGTGTAGTTTCTCGATCTAGTGCTGAATCCGAATACAGAGCCATGGCACAATCAGTATATGAGGTAATGTGGATACTTCAATTACTAGATGAGACAAGTTTTAAGACCTCCATGCCTGTGAAATTGTGGTGTGATAATCAAGCTGCTCTCCATATTGCTTCTAATCCGGTGTTTCATGAGCGGACCAAACATATTGAGATTGATTGTCACTTTGTTCGTGAAAAGATTCAACAACAGATCATCTCAAAAGGCCACTTCAAAACTGGAGAGCAGTTAGGAGATATTTTCACAAAAGCTCTAAATGGAGCTAGGATTGACTACATTTGTAATAAGTTGGGCATGATTAACATCTATGCTCCAACTTGAGGGTGAGTGTTATGGAAAGTCAATCACTATATTATTTTTTTGTATATTCTGTATTCCTATTTAGGATTTCTTATTTAGGATTTCTTCCTAATTAGTAGAACACAATTATAGGAATCAATTGTATATATATACCCATGTACAGATTAATTGAAATTAAGGAGAATCATCTCTTTCTACAACCATCGCGCCTCTGCCTAACCAATTCCTCTCGTCTGGTTTGCACCTTCATACCTGATCTTATTTGTTTAAGCCTATACTACTGCGTTCTTTCTTCTGGTATTGTTAGTCTACTGTTCCTTTTTTAAATGGTTTGAGGAAAAAAAAGGAAATTTCAAAAACTAAAATGGGTATTGTGACTGACAATCCTTCTTTACAAATCAGTCCTATAAAGCTTGACGGCACTATCTTGCATGGTCAAGATCTTGTTTGTTGTTCACACTGCAAGGATATGTCATCGAGGATAAATCAAAGCCAGAAGCTGAGAGTACCACTTACAGTCAATGGGAATCGGAGAATTCTCTTATGATGTCTTAGCTTGTAAATTCAATGCAACCTCAGATAGCCCGTGGATATTTTCTATTGAACAATGCAGCAGCTATTTGGAATGCAGCCCCCAAACTTATTTTTAGATGGGCTATGATGCATAGATCTATGAGCTTCGAAACAAAGTTCATAGTACAAAACAAGGAGAGATGACCATTGCTAAGTACTTTGCTAAACTAAGTAGTTTGTGGCAGGAACTAGACTATTACCAAGACTTTCAAGTCACCTGTACTGCTGATGCAGTTAAATTCCAAAAATTGATTGAGAAAGAACGGATTTATGACTTCCTTGTGTTATGACTAAGCAGTTAGTGAATGATATAAATAGCCCTTTGCATTGTAATTGATAAGCATTCATCAAATCAATAATCTAACAATTATTTTCTCTCTCTAATTCTTCTCTATCCCTATCTCTTCTTCTAATTCTAGTGTTATGATGTTCTAAGATTCTGCTATGCAACAAATTGGTATCAGAGCTATTAGATAAGTAGGCAACATTTATGGCAGATTACTCTTCCCAAACACCAGGTCCCTCCTGCTCTACTCGCTTCCTCTCTTTTCCCTCTAATTCTCCTTCTGCTATGAGATTTCTACCATCTCTTTATTCTTCTTCTTCTTCTCCTTCTTCCTTTCCCTAATTCTTCTTCTTTTTTCCATGAAAATTCTTCCCTTCTTCCTCTATTTCTTGTTCCTTCTTCTCTAAAATTCTTCTCATTTTTCCCTCTATTTCTTCTTCCTTCTTTCTTCTTCCCATCGCTTCTTTTCTTTAATGTACAAACCCTAGAATTAGGGTTTTGCTGGGAATTTGTATTTTTTTTTTTAATTTCTTGAAACCTTCTTTCTTCCTCAAAATTTTTGCTTTCCGAGAATCATCTCTATTCTTTCGTGATTTTCCTTGTTTCTTGAAGTTCTTAAACTCCATATTATACTAAAACCCTGTTCTTGAATTTCTTAGGTTTTATTGCATTACTGCCGCAATAAAGACTAGTCTATGGGGTCTGTGGTGGTTAGTTTCGAGTTGGTTAGGGCTATTGAATTGGAAGAATTAGGGTTATGCAGGAGAATGTGAATGGGAAATTTAATTCAATGGAGGAAAGATTTAATGTGCTGGAAGGGAAACTGGAATGATTCTCTGCTGACAACAATGCATTCACGGACGATTTGAGATCTTTAATGAGTACATTCGTAAAGGAGAAAGGGAAGAAGGTCTTTACTAAGGATAAATCGGATCGAGCCTCTATTGATAACAATGCATTGAGGGAGGATTTGAGATCTTTCATGAATAAATTTGTAAAGGAAAAAGGCAAGGAGGTCTCTACTGAGGATGTTGGAGTTAGGTGAGCTGAAAGTAATGGTTTGCTAATATTTCCAAAGGATACGGCTAATCCACAAATGAAAGATCAAAGCAATATTGATAATATTGCTACTATTGAAGAATTTCTGGGTACAAAATCCAAAACCCTTGGAGCTGATCCAGACATGATAGGGTCACCAAGGAAAATTTCAGCAAAAATAGTGGAAGAAACAGAAAATTTCATAAGGATTATTGTGGAATGTTTTCTCAAATCCAAGAAGCAATTGACATTGATTATGAGATTAAAGATGCTGATAAACAGTATTTTGAAGAAGAAATTCAGAATCTCTTGAGCATTGTGTTGTGAAAAAAGTCCAAAATTTATGTAATGGCCTTTAGCATATGTTAACTAGCCAAGATGAGGTTCTTGTTGCTGGAGTTCGAGAAATGAAGCAGGATGCTATTGAATTGCCTTTTTCAACACAGGAAAACCTTGTTGGAGAATGCAATTTCTTGGAGCAATGGAGATGAATTGATCTTACCAATTCAAGAGGATCATGATTATAAGTTTTTTTTTTCTTTTGTATTCCTAATTTCCAGGGAAGACAAATGAGAGAAATCAAGAAGGTTGAAGAAAAAATTAATTTTAAAGGGAGCTGCCTCCGTAATTCTTAAGGAATATGAATTTGAAAGATAGATTTGAATATTACAATTCATTACAGGACTTAGTAGTAGCAGCTCGTCTATAATTGCAATATGTTTTTGCTGATTGTTGTTCCTTTCTTCATTCTTGAGGACAAAAATGATTTCAAAAGGTGGAAAATGTTATGACTAAGCAGTTAATGAATGATATAAATAGCCCTTTGCATTGTAATTGATAGGCATTCATCAAATCAATAATGCAATAATTATTTTCTCTCTCTAATTCTTCTTTCTTTCTCTATCTCTACTTCTAATTCTGGTGTTAGGGTGTTATGAGATTTTCCTATGCAACACCTTGCTAGGATAGACATAGAGTATGACCACATTCGGGTCCAAGTGCTTGGTAAGAATCCCATGTCTTCCCTAAGGAAAACTTTTTCATATATACAGCAGGAGGAAAGCAGAAAAAGTGTCATGATCCACTCTTTACCTACTAATAAGGTAGGGCTAATAGTTGCTTTCTCCTAAGAACAGTCACATGTCCCTCTTAATAGTCCATCAGTCAAGAATCATTAACACTGTGATTACCATGGAAAATCAAGGCATACAAAGGAACATTGCTGGAAGCTACATGGTCACCCATCCAAAGGGCGTGGAGGAAAACAAATAAGCTCAGCAAGACCACAAGCAATTGTTTCTGAGACAGTGGATTTTTCTGAAACTAATGCTCCTACAGCCACCACTGGTATTCTCTCCAATGAAGAAGCACAGTCTCTGAGGCGTTTGCAGTCACAATTGGAATCTCAAACTGCCACAGTTGCCTCTTCTAATTTTGATAAATCAAATAATATTTTTCTTGCTAATCTTGAAAAATCTCTTTGGGTTAAAGATTCTGGAGCAAAAAAGCATATGACAAGCTCTTCAAATAAATTTACAACCTATTCCCCATGTTCAAGAAAAGAATAAGTCCACATAGCAGACAGATCCTAAGCCAATATCTTTGGAACAGATTTTGTTGAATGCACTCATACTATAAATCTTACTTCAATTTTATATGTGCCCAGTTTTTCTATTAACCTTTTATCTGTTAGCTCCATTATTAAAACTCTTAATTGCAAAATTGAATTTTTTTCCTACCTATTATGTTTCAGGAACTGAAAGCAAGGAGGATGATTGGCAGTGCTAGATTACAAGATGGCTGGTATTTACTAGATGACAGTAATGATTTCTCAAACCCCAAAGCTTTGGTAGGAAATTCAATAAGAGCTGATCAGGAGATCATTTAATGGCATAGGAGATTAGGACTCCTTTTTCAACCTTAGCAAGGTTATATCCCATTTTTTTTAGACAATGCAAATCAAAATTGTTAGTTTGTGATGCTTGTAATTTTGCCAAATATACAAGACGTTCTTATCTTTCAATAAATAATAAAGCTTTGGTTACTTTTATGACTATCAATTTTAATGTATGGGGTGCTGCTCAAACATTCTCTTTATCTGGTTAGAGATGATTTGTCACTTTTATTGACTATTCACTAGTTTGACTTGGGTTTACTTGATGATATCTAAACATGAAGTTTTTTCTTGTTTTCAGTAATTTCATAAAATAATTTGCACCCAGTTTAATGCACAAGTCAAAATTCTAAAAACTGACAATAGAACAGAGTATATGAATAAAGTTTTTCAGTCTTATTTAGAGTCTCATGGAATCCTACATCAAACTAGTTGTGTGAATACAAGTGCACAAAATAGAGTATCTGAAAGGAAAAATAGGCGTTTACTTAAAAGTGACTCGATTACTCATGTTCACGATGAACCTTCCCACATCATATTAGGGGATGTTCTTTCTGCAGCATATCTTATTAATTGAATGCCCCTTCACACATTAAACTTTAAAAGTCCTCTAAAAGTTTTTAAGGGTAAGAATTCATACACTATTCCTCCAAAGGTTTTTGGGTGTGTTTGCTTTGTTCATAAATCAAAGGTTAGGAAACTAGAACTTAGGGCCCAAAAATGTGTGTTTGTGGGTTATTCTAGCATTCAAAAAGGTTACAAATATTATCCTCCTCCCTCTACGAAATATTTTGCGAGTATGGATGTTACCTTTAGGGAATATGAACCTTACTTCCAGCCACCTGTTCAGGGAGAGCATAATAAGGAAGAGGCGTCTATTTTACCTTTCCAGAGAGAGATTTTTTTGAACCCAATCATAGCATTGAGGAGAAGGACCAACCTTCACCATTAGCTCCTCAACCCCAACCTCAAACCACAGGGAGGTTAAATAGATTGGATTTAAGAACCTACACTTATCGGAATAAGAGAGATACAGACATTGAGTATGATATGACTGATAAGTTAGAACTTCTGAATTCAACTCCTAAACATTTTGAGCTTTAAGAGGAAAAGCCTATAGATTGAACGAGGCACTATATGGCTTGAAGCAGCCACCAAAAGTATGGCTTGACAGATTTAGTAAGGCCATGATTTAATCTGCTCTATGTTTCACAGTGAACACCCACTTGCACCCAACTGATTTTTTTCCCAGTGGAAGAGTAACAAGTTCCCATGTCTCATTCTTTGCCAGAGCTTTCATCTCCTCCACCATGGTTGCCTTCCATTTTGGATCAAGACATGCTTTCTTCCAATCCTGTGAGATAGAAACAGACAATAGAAAGGTTCTATAGGATTGAGACAAAGAATCATAAGAAATGAAGTTATAGATGAGATATTTAGTACAGGTTCTAACACATTTTCTAAGAGCAATAGGAATATCAAGATCATTATCAGAAGAAGAAAAAGTAGATTGAGAATTAAAATTAGACTCTTCAGGAACCAAATGAGACTCATCACATACCTCAGGATGTTCAGGAATTAAATCCAGAGATTTCGATTGATCAGCAATCTCCTACTCAACGGCTATATTTGTCTTGTTCCGCTGAGTATAAATTCTCAAATCTGATCTATTTAGTCTCTCTCGAGATTTAGGTGACTCCCCCTGAGTATCATTATTAGGAATAGGCTTTAAACCCAGATTTTCCCTTTAAAGTTGAAAGTTGGGAGAAGACAAAGAAGAAGGGAAAGAAACCTCTTCTTCCTTCCTATGCTCCCCCTGAAGAGGTAGATGAAAATAAGATTCAGATTCCCTAAAGGTAACATCCATGCTCATAAATATTTCCGTGTAGGAGGGTGGTAACACCTATAACCCATCTGAGTACTGGAATAACCAACAAAAACACACTTGAGGGCCCGAGGTTCTAACTTCCCCCTATTAGGCTGATGAACAAAACAAACACAACCAAAGACCTTTGGAGGAACAATATATGAATTTTTACCTTGCAAAACCTCTAAAGGAATATTAAACTCTAAAGTCCGAAGTGGCATCTTGTTAATAAGATATACAGCAGAAAGAATAGCATCCCCCAGTAAGGTTTGGCAATATTCATTGTAAACATAAGAGATCTAGCAATCTCAAGTAAGTGTCTATTTTTTCTCTCAACACTCAATTTTGAGCACTAGTGTTAACACAACTAGTCTAATGCAAAATTCCATGTGACTTCAAATATTTCTGAAAAATTTCATTCATATACTCTGTGCCATCATCAGTTCTTAGTATTTTAATATGAGCATCAAACTGGGTGCTAATCATTTTTTGAAAATTGCTGAAAACATTTCATTTTTCCCTTTCATCAGATATACCCAAGTTAACCTACTGCAACAATCAATAAAGTTCACAAACCATCTATAACCCGATAAAGAAACATTTTGAGTAGGCTCTAACACATCAAAATGGATAGTCATAAAAGGAGTTGAAGCCTTATTATTTATTGCAGAATAAGATTGTCTAGTATGTTTGGCAAACTCACAAGCATCACATACTAACAATTCAGTTTTGCATTGCTTAAACAAAAGAGGATAAAGTTTCTCTAAAATAGTAAATGAAGGATGTCCAAGTCTCCTATGCCACTAGATAATTTCTTCCTCAGCACCCATAGACTATCACAACATGGCCTAATCAACACAATCATTCAATAAATATAGTCCATTTTGCAATCTACCACTGCCAATCGTTCTTCCTGTTATCAATTCCTGAAATACACAGTGAGTAGGAAAAAATTCAATTTTGCAATTGAGAGCTTTTGTGATAGAACTGACAGACAGAAGATTAATTGGAAAGTTAAGCACATATAAGATAGAATTAAGACTTATAGTAGGAGTGCATTTAATAGAACCTGTTTCAGAAATATTAGATAAGGATCCATTCGCAGTACGGACATTTTCTTTGCCTGAACATGGAGAATAAGATATGAATTTATTTGAAAAGCCTGTCATATATTTGTTTGCTCCAGAATCTATAACGCAAAATGAATTATTATGATTGGCAAGCAAAGCATTACCTGAGTTGACGAAGTTAGAAGAGGCAACTGTAGTGGATTGTGATTCAAGCTGTGACAGGAATCGCCTTAGAGTCTGTACCTCTTCATTGGAAAACATCCCAGTGATAGCAGTATCTTCAGAAACACTCACAGCCTCAGATACTTTTGTTTGTGGTCTAGCAGAGCCCATCATTTTTCCTCCACGCCCTTTAGTTGGGCGGCCATGCAACTTTCAACATTGTTCTTTGGTGTGCCGGGATTTCCCACAGTAGTCACAATGCAAGTGATCCTTATCTGATGGACCATGTGACTGTTCTCATAAGGAGTTAACAGTCAGCCCAGCCTTATCAATGGCTGTAAAATTGATCATGACACTCATTCTACTCTGCTCCTGCTGAACATAAGAATATGTCTGCCTTAAGGTGGACAAAGGATCCTTACCAAGTACTTGGACCCAAATCTGATCATACTCCACATTTAGCCTAGCAAGAAAATCATATATGTGCTCCTTCTCAATCAATTTCTGGAACTTAATTGAATCAGTCGGACATGAAGCCTGAAAGCCCTGATAGAAATCCAACTCTTACCATAGACCACTCAATTCCGCATAATACTGAGCAACAATCAACTCACCTTATTTCATTCCATGAACCTTGTCCCTAAGCTCATAAACTTGTGCATCATTCCCAACTTGAGAATAAGTCTAAGAAACAGTACTCCAAATGGTAGCTGCACTATCCAATAGTAAATACCCATGAGCTATATGAGGTTGCATAGAATTGATGAGCCATGACATAATAAGAGAGTTCTCCGACTCCCACTGATTGTAGGTAGAACTAGCACTTTCTGACTTTTTCTTATCTCCAGTGATATACCCCTGCAGTCCTCTAGCCTGAATGAACAGTAGACAGGATCTAGACCATGCCAAATAATTAGTTCTATCCAACTTTACAGGACTAATTTGTAAAGAGGAATTATCATCGATAAATCCAGCCTTTGTTTCAGAGACTTCCTTCTTTCTATTAGTCATTTTTTAATTAAAGGAATAGGTACCGAAGCAGAAAGCAAGAAAGTGGGCAATGGAAGGTACCAAAAAAATAAATGTGCAAACCAGGTGTGGAAACACGTTGGTCAGAGGCTGGCCAAACAGGGAAAGTCGTCAACAAGAGGCACGGCCAGAGAAATCACCAGAAAAAGGATGCCCACGCTAGCGCGTGAAGAATGACACGAGGCTTCTGGAGGCGCGTGAGCTCACACGCTTTACCGAACGACGGCAAGACTTCGGGCATAGGCCGATCGGCTGGTGTCCTTCCTCCTCAGGTGGGTGGTCACTGTCACCTCCCTTCCTAGAATGACATAGAAACTTAACCCACAAAAATACTACCCAGAACTACGCTGTTCACGTCCAAAAATTTTGGCACAGCTCTAATATCATGTATAAGACAGAGAATTTAAAGAATTTCTTTTATATTTCTTCATACAAAAATGATTTACAATAATTCTAATTTATATTCAAAGGCTATGACTAAATAGGAAACTAATAAATACAATGATTTCTAATTATATTCTAATTTATAGCTAATTTACACTAATTAAGAGATTTACACTAATTAATGGATTCTAACAATGGGTCTTTAAGTGTCTCTTATGTGACTTCCAAAGAACAAGTGGCTGATATGTTTACTAAAGGTTTAAACAGCAAGATATTTCACACTCTAGTTTGCAAGTTAAGCATGTATAACATACATGAACCAACTTGAGGAGGAGTGTTGGAATCCTACCAGATTGTAAATCCCTAAATTAAAGGGATTATATTGTATTGTATTTCTTCTTTCCTTCTTGTAGTTATTTTCTTCCTTTCTTATTAGTTTCTTAGAATATCTAGATTTCCTTTGTACCTAGGATTTTTATATATAAATAGGAAGACTGTACAAGGCGAATACATACTGAAATAAAAAATTCTTCTCTCCAAGAAGCATTCACAACATTTTCAATTAACTTCTTCCAAACCACAACAACCAAGCCTTTGCACCAGAGGAACTTGTCAATAGTCACATCAAGAATTTTTAGATCTAAGAGCCAAAAGGACTCTGTTACAAGTGCAAATTACCCTACAATCCACTTCATGAATGTCCAAACAAAACTTTACGTGCTTTGATGTTGGGAGATGATGAACCAGTTGACTGGGAGTATGGGATTCTAGAAACAAAGGATCCTGTTGTTGAAATCACTAATGAAGCCCATTTCACCAAGCTTGAACTTCCATTCTATTCCTTGAGGGGTATTTCCAACCCCAAAACCATGAAATTAAAGGGGAATATCCATGGTGTCTCTCTGTGATAATCATAATTAGCAGTGGTGCAAGTCATAATTTTGTTTCTGCTGACTTGGTTAATGAATTACAATTGCAGGTGGAGAACACAAAAACATTTTGGGTTTGCCTTGGAGATGGCAACTATGCATCCTCTACTGGGCGCTGCCGAAAAATCATATTAGAAATCAATACTGGGTATTTCCTCTAGGTGGCGTTGATATCATCTTAGCAATGGCCTAGCTAAAAACTTTGGGTGATGTCCGTGGTAATTGGGCTAAGTTGACCATGTCTTTTCAACAATACGGTGCTCCTGTTACATTTATGGGTTTTCCATCTTTGACTAAGGCCATGGTTTTGGTTTCCTCCTTGCAAAAAATACAAGATGTAATGTCCTATGCCTTATTGTGGGAGTATCGTCCATGGACACATTGATAGGAGAAGACATCCAATCTCATTGACATATATTTTGCTATTTTTGGGATGCCACTACACTTTTACCGAGCAGGTCCACTGACCATATGATTCCTCTCCATCTTGACACTTCACCTATTAGTGTGCATACATATAGATATGGCCATTCACAAAAAGATGAAACAGAACAGCTAGTTACAGAAATGTTGGCAATGAGAATCATACAACCTAGTGTTAGTCCCTTCTCAAGCCTAGTTCTGTTGGAAAGAAAAGAAGAAGAAAAAAAGGGACAATACTTCGAGGTTCTGTATTGATTACAGAGCACTCAATAAAGAAACAGTTCTTGATAAATACCCAATTCCAGTCATTCATGAAATGTTGGATGAGCTATGTGGTGCCATTTATTTTTCTAAACTTGACCTCAAGCCCAGATATCACCAAATTTGTGTTTCACCCGCCGACGTTCCAAAAACAACTTTCAAGACACTCAAGACCCTATGAGTTCTTGGTTACGTCGTTTGGTTTAACCAACGCACCGGCTACCTTTCAAGCC